>NC_049240.1:47382583-47480083 GCF_011100685.1 Canis lupus familiaris
CCTGCAAAGGGAATTCGCATTTCTTGGGTTGGGGTGGGGGGGTGGGTGGTGGGAAGCGGGGAGACCATGGGGGAGGACTGGCACATAAACACTGAAGTAAGTTTTAATTAGAGAGCTCTAATACCACCCGCTCCTTTGAGTAAGTTGGTCGCGATTACAGTGCAAAGCGCTGCCTGGAAAGTCCAAGTTCAAAACGCACACGAGCTATTTGCAAATCTGTAAGAATTTGGTAGGGCTCTCATCTTGCATTTTCAGGATAGACACATTCATCCAGTTGCTAGGAAAGCCAAATAATGAAAACATAGCTGGGATTTAGCAAGTTCCACTGGGAATTACCTATGATAGAGGGCAGGGCTGCACTTCCTCAGAACATGCTCCTGCTGTAAAAATTCACAAACCTGGCATTCATACAGGCATCTGTCGCTTGCTCTAATGCCAGTTCATAGTATACATACAAACATCTGCTTCCGTGCACAAAGGGATACAGAGCGCTTGACAGGTCTGTGTTAGCAGGGTTCGCAATGCCAGTTCTTTATGCAAAAACCCTAATGCTTCCCGTCAAGCCATTAGAAGTGATACAATCAGCCCAGGCCCCATTAAGCCATCAGTGTCCACCTGTGATAAAGATGGCCATTTGTTTTCTTAAAGCCCACTTAATGTCTGCTTAACTCAATTTGTCAGGAAATGTAGAACAATTTCCTCACAGCCTGAAATTTGGTAGTGGTTCAAAGTCAAAAGGCCAGGTCTAGTCCTATTCAAATGATATAATAAACAGTCTTCAAATCGAAATCTCCCTTGAGGAGCTGATGTTTACTTTTTTAAAAAAAAAAAAATTACGTTAGCTAGAAAAGAATACCATTTGCATCCTTTACTATTATTTTATTTATTTATTTTTTTATTTCTAAAGTCCTGGAATATGTCTACCAGTGAGAAGGGCCACTGCTTGATTGCAGGAGGAAATAACTTTATTCTTTTCTTAAAAAATTCAGCCAAAAACGGGTTTTAGAAAGAACAGGATGGCTTTTGCAAAACACTAGTCCTTTACTATAGCAATCACTTCCAACCTCTTTAAGAAATCCCATTACAACGTGTGTAAATTTACTCTTTAGCCAAATTCTGTTTAAAACATTCTCCATATTCTTTATTTCTAGCTATTTGTTGGAAATGGCCTTTTTATATCCCTTAAAAATTAAATGATTGCTTTTGAAAATATTTTACTTTGAAATGATATTAATCAAATATGGGAGCTGACTTTGTGCCCAAACCAACTCACTTTAAGTCACATGACCAATTACACGAGGGTGAGTATGTCTGGTCATCTGGAAGGCAGAGAGGAATCAGAAGACGTTTCTAAGATTAACCATCAGGGGGCCCTCTTAAATATTATAGATACACTGGCTTCCTTGCATTCCAAATTAGAGGTCCTTAAAATCTAAAACCAACTTTGAATAAAATTTTAACCAAAAAATTTAATTTTTGTGTGTCCAGCAAGTTCCACGTTCAGAATATTTAACTTTTGGTTCTTTGTGTTTCTGCTTATAAGAGTGAGGCCCATGGGGTGCCTGCATGGCTCCGTCGATTAAGCATCTGCCTTCGGCTCAGGTCGTGATCTCATGGTCCCAGGATCAAGTCCCACACTGGGCTCCCTGCTCCATGGAGAGTCTGCTTTTCCCTCACCCTCTCCCTCTGCCTCTCCCTCTGCTTGGGTTCTCTCTCACTCTCTCTCAAATAAATAAATAAAATCTTAAAAAAAAAAAAAAGAATTATGCCCTAACTATTGATGCTACCTAGGAAATATAATTTCTCACTATGGATGTAAGGTAAACTGAAGAACTGAGTCAATTAACTGGATAATTCAATCAACATATATTAACTGGGAATCTAATATGTACAGAAAAATTGGGGCAAAAGCAGAGTTTAAGAATATAAATTAGATGGATACTACCTCATTCTTTGACTTACAAGTAGAGAAAGCTTTAATGAATATAGTTTCCAAAAGAGAAGAGAAATTGTGTTGACTTACAGGGGTAGGGTATGGGAATTGAACATGTACCTCAGCATAGGATGAATATCAGCTTATTTTTTTCACTTAGAAATATTGCCATGAAGTCTTATCCTTGAACTAGTGCTATGTTTGTAGGTTTTATTTTCCAGTCTTCAGAGGTTCAATCTAATAAGCGATATAATACCCTAAGAAATGATTTGATGGAGGAAGAATCAGAGATTAAAATATGGAACCAAAATATATTTACATGCAAGGCCCCACAGGATGAGCCATCTTTCTTCAAGTTGGAAATATGTAGTCCCGTGACCTGTGGCACTTGTGTCTCCTGTCCTCTCCGTGCAAACACCCTACTACACCCAACATTTTGAGCCACGAGAAGGAAACATCACACTCAGACTTCGCTTTCTTGATTCTGGACTGTATTCACGAAGAAAAAGGTGAACTGCAGCAGAAATACCTAGAAGAAAGTCTAGTACGTTATTTTCCTAGATATGGTTTCATCTGTGAAAATAGCATATCGTCTTTCAAACCTTTCAAACGACGAAAGGTTATCATCTGTACCAACAGAGAATTATTTTTATTATCAAGGTAGCATATATTCATTACGGAAAATTTGGAAAATGCATTTTGAAAATGAGAGGCAATCATCCATACTCCTGTTAGTCAAAGAGAACTCAATGGTTAATATTTTGATATGCTTTCTACTAGTCTTTTTAATTAACTGCTTAGTAAAGATATATAATTATATGGGATCTAAGCTATTGTACAAATACATTTTAAAATATCTCTTCTAACAGATTACAAAAATAATAAGTATTTATTGAGGCTAAGTAAAAAGAAGAAAATTAAATTGCTTTAAATTTCATCACCATATTTTAGGGTATTTCCTTTTGACCTATTTGCCTGGCATTTTTGAGGCTAACTTGAACAGAAAACTAAAAAGAAGAAAATTAAAATCACTCTAAATTTCATTTACCATATTTTGGGGTATTTCCTTTTGACCTGTTTGCTTAGCATTTTTCTCTCTAGCTTACTTAATTCTTAAAACATACGTAACGTTGGAAAATTCATATACAATTCCTATTATTGCTTGATTTTTTTTCAGTCTTTATCACTTTAACGATCCCCAGACTCAGTTTTTTCAACACAATTATTATAGACACAAAGCGTGTTTACCAAAGAATCATAGCAAGGGGAGTAAACACTCTGCTCTTCTCTGAAGCTTTGCTTTTTAAGAGGGGAAGAAAAGTCTTGTTTAGTAACTCTCCAGTGCAATGTTCTAATAATGGTGTTTGCTAGCAAGTGCCAGAACTGAATAGCACCAGAACCATTTTAAATGGTCATCATCTGTCCCCAAAGCGTTCACCTGAACTGTGAAGAGAGGACCCCTCTTGGTCTGAGAATGAAATCAAAGCCAAAGAGAAATAATCAAATGGTGCCTTCTGAGTTTTGGGTCCAAACCAAATAGATACTTACTTTTGTTTATAATGTCTCTATTTTTGAGTTGCAAAATTTGATTCATCACTCAGTAGGCTTATATAAGCCTTCCAGTAAACTTTTCAAGAAAGCAGTGCTATTATAAATCTCCGCATGGATGAGAATGTCTTTCTGTTGTTTTAACATGCAAAAGATAATATGAGTGTGCACACAGTTTGGGACCACAATTTTTCCCCCCTATAAACAGTAGATACCGCTTTGTTTTACTTTAGAATTAAGGGAAATAAGTCTTGGGAAAGGCTGGATATTTACTTATTTTGTCTTCTTTTTGTTCGAATATTTGTAGGATTATACTTGATCTTTATCACTTCAAAGTTTTGCCAAAATACATCAAGATAGTGTCTATACTCAGTAGTGGTTTCTTAGAATCTGGCCATCATTTTAAATACTGAGCTAGTTTTTTTATTCACAGAATTTTTAAAGAAATTTTGTCCTTGATTGTTGCATATTTTTCAAATGTTCTGGTTTCTCCCTCAGGTATACTTATAAATCGTAGACAATCTCTCAATTCTCTAACTTCCAACATGTCTTTTTCCTATCTTTTTTTTTTTTTTTTTTTGTCTCCACATTCTGGGGAAGCTTCTCTAGTTTGTCATCCATATCACTGACCTAATTCTTCTGCAATTAAAAAAAAATTATTTTGTATTTTTAACTTTCCACACTGTCTTTCTTCACTATCTATCTCATCATCTTACCCTAGTATTTTTCCATTATACCCTATTGTCTTCTTATGGTCTGCTGCTTCTCTTTTTGTTAGAATTCTTGATGTTTCAAATTCTATTGAAGATGCTAAATAGTTTCCTTTTTGTCTCCTGGACATTGTGAAAGTTCTGCTCTTCTGAGCATTGTTCTCTTATCTGAAATGAGTGTTCTTAAAGGTCATGCATTGTTGTAAATTTTGTTGTGTTTACTCATCTCAAAGGTGGAAATGTAACCAATACTTGCGCATCCTGCCTTTTACCTTCTGTTTCAGTTTGAGTCAAATCTTTGTCTTGGAGCTATACCAAGACAACAAATTGATAATCATAGCTCTTACATTAAATCTTACCTAGCATATTTAGTATCTGATGGCCCTGCCATCCTGATATTGAATCCCCCCCACACACTATATTCCTTAACTCGCTACATTCTAAAAGATGAAAAACATAAATAAAACATTAGAATTCCAAGAATTGATTCCTAATAAAATTTTCACCAGTCTCTGTCCCTCCTATGTTTTACATTCGGGACCACAGTTTCTATTGTGATACGTGCCATTATTAGAGTATCCTTTCTGCCTTCCATCCTCAAACTCCTCAGTTCTCTTTGAAAACTGCTATCTCCAAATTACTACGGGGGGCGGGGGCAGGGGGGGAATAAAAGAAGTCCTGATCAAACTCAGAAGGGGAGAGGACTGGTGAGAAAGGAAAGAAGGAAAACATTCACACTACTCAATAGCATTAGCTTTGTAGAAAACAAAGTGCTAGGGAGCGCCTGGATGGCTCAGTTGGTTGAAAATCTGGCTTTGATCTCAGCTCAGGTCTTGATCTCAGGGCCATGAGTTCAAGCCCTACACTGGGCTCCATGCTGGGCATGGAGTCTACTTAAAAAAAAAAAAAAAAAAAAGAGTGCTGTCCAGTGTTTTAGGTTGGCATAAAAATCTGAAAATTTCAACTGAAATCCCACAGTTGAAGAAAGAGAAGGATCTTTCTGTTTCCAGAAAGTCAAGCTCACTGAGTCAATAGCACCATAGGGCAGGTGGTCCCACCCCTGCGCTAAGTTTTCCAATTAAATTCAATCTGCCTTGAAGGAAATTATTCTTAATTCTTTGACACCATGTTGATCATCAGTTTCTGTTTATTGTAAGAATTCTAGTCTATTTTCTTTGTATTCAAACATAGTGACAGGTTTCGAGAGGTGGTTAGGTGTTAGCAACGAGATGCCACTTTAAAAACCAAAAGTCAAGATTTGCATCACCTTTTTTTAGAGGACATCACATTGAAAGTTTGCATTCAAATTATCCCTTGGAGTGTGACCTCTGCCTATGACTTCTTTACATTTGCGTCTTTACCTGGAAATGGTAACAGGCCTGAGAGGAGGATATTATTTTTAGTCCTGCCACTTGCAAGGCCCTTTGAACTTCTAAGAAGATGCTTAGAATCACAAAATGTAAATCAATCATTTATCATAACGATAGATTTCAAAGTATTATATTTCCATTTGGGGAATTTTTTTTTCATTATCTAAATTACACCTTGGTTCTTTATAAAAAGAATCTTGGAGTTTACATCATAGGAAAAAAAAAAAGTTTCTATTGGCTTGAATTGTCGGTAAGGTGGTGTGTGAATGGCCTCAAGTTATACATTTGCAGAGGAAATATCATCCAGATGCTCAAGTCTTAGTTTCTTGGCAGACAACTAGGAACCACATCGAAACTGAGTCTAAAATCTTTTAACAAAGGAATTCCACATTCTCTTACCTTTGGAACGGACATTAATTAAGAGAAACAGTCATATCCCCTGTGATCAGAGTTTAACTACTATTAATCAGAGTTCACCACACAATTAACACTTTGAACTGATTAGCAAATGGAAATCATAGCAAGAAATTTTGAGGTTAGATTAGCAAGTGGACGGATTCTCTTACCCAACTCACTGTACCTCATCTTTTAAAAGAAAAAAATTAAGCACTCCAGTCATAACGAACTGGGCAGATTTTGTTTTTGGTGAGGTGTTTGCCGTTACATATTGCACATAATGTATGGCACTGTTAGGAGGAAAAAATTGGAGTCAAAGTGGCTGGAAAGTTAGGTCTGCTCTGTAGCACTGTGAGATTGTTGACATCTGCCGAGGTTGGAGCGCTCAGTAAGCAGGAAATGGGGTGTCACTCTGAGTGGTAGTTTACCATTATCCTGGCATCCTAATGAAGTGTCTGCAGTGCACAGAGCTTCTGGATGGCATCTTAACGCACGGCTAAGCAAAAGCACTTCTCTCCCTGTCACTGTCATCCATCTGCCTGCACCCTACTGTAGCCAATGGGATGGAACCATGCTACAATGTGCTATAAGCCATTTAGAGTTGCACATTGCATAATCAGTCCCATCAAATATGTAAAAAATGGCTATTATTGGTTATTTTCCTCAAACTCTGGCACCTGGAGTTTGATACATTAAAGTTAAACTTTCCGAGTGCTGTTTATGCTATTAATTCCACTTTCCCCCTACTATCTAAATGGGAATGAGTTGCATCCTCATTGTCTTAAGTCCTGTTAATGGACTGAAAGAGTTGTATGAATATTCATTAAAAAAAACTTCACTGTACATCACACTTGGTGAATTCATCAATTTACAATATAATGGAATGGTCATTTTTCTTTGAGATAACCATTTTTAAGAAAAGGACAAAAAAAATAAATCAAGTTGAATCCCAGATTGGTTGCTTTCATCTTCGAGCACATTATTTAGTTTGCAGTGATTGTTTGGGGTCTTTCAATAGCTCTCTTTAAAGACACAGTGCATTTCATCAAGTGCGTGTACATTTTTAAGCTAGTTTTGTCCAAACTGATGATTCATTTGGGTGCTTTAATATTACCTCCGGTGAAATTCACATGCAGTGGAAGGGGAACTGTCTGTTATTAGGTGGCGTAAGTATAGTAAGGTGTGTGTAATTCTCCAGAAACTTCTAGAGGGTTCGTGTAGGGTCCTCCAGACATGGCCCGCAAGGCAGCTGGGCCCTCATGGCAAGAACTGAAGTAGTGAGATGGCCACAGAGTTGAGAAGGAGCTTTCTGTAATAGGCGGGTGCAACAGGAATCTGCCAAATTAGAGGTGTGTGTGTGGGGGGGGGGGTTGGGGTTGCATAAACAAGAGGCCATCACATAATTCGGTTGCATCAGGAATTTTTTTTCACAGACATTAAAACTATGGTAAACATAACAGCGGGGAGGCTTGCACTGCAGCACAGTGGGAAGCTTAAAGCGCCTGCCCGCCTGTGCCTGGCTCCAACCACTGCTAGAAGTCTCCGACTTTCATTAGCACTCAACTGATTCACCCAGATTCCCCAGAAAAGGAGAAAAATCCAAGCAGCCAAGCCCCTGGCTAATTATTGTAAACGCTCCCAGGTTACAGGATTTTGGAGGCAATAATGGCAGGAAAATGTTGAACCAGAACAAAAGAGTCCCCCTGAAATAGAAGAAGCAAGAGCTGGGTTTGTTGTTTGTCTGTTTGTTTTAAATCGGTGTAGCCTTTGATTTGATTGGTAAGGCAGTGTGTGGGAATACTGGACCACCCCTTTACAATGAAATTTTAGGTGACTGAGCCAAAGTGTGTGCCACTCATTTTGAGCAGTAAAAAGTACAGGTTCATCTCACAAATGACCTTCCCCAACCCACCCCCCTCCTGCAAGTGGCACCCGAATGTATGCAAGCATGTCTCACAGGTCCCTGAAACAGAAACTGTTTCCTCTGGAAGAAATTTGTAATAATTCAAAAATCAATGTCTAGCCCAATGTAACCAGGGCGGCAAACTAATGCACATCACTGCAAAATACTGCACATCAGGCTAAAGTTTTTATGCCACCCCTTAACAAATGGAGTCATTTGAGGAAAAAAAATACCGTTTTTATCAAAGGGACAGTGGTCTGCTATTGATACCCATAAACATTTAAAATGGTGCTTTTTTTTTTTTTTTAATGGAGTGATAGGTGTTTATTTTTGCTAAATCCAGCCTTGGGAATCTGGTTTCTTCAATCATATCCCCCCAGCTGCTGTCAGCATTACAGCACATCGGCTTTCCTTCATGTGCGAATATTTCTCCAGACTCATTTGCAAAAGAGTCGAAGCGATATTAAAACACCACATCCAAACCTCCTTTAAACACACAAAGAAATAGGAAAACACATCAGAACTAGACCATTGAGAAAATCCTCCTTTCAAATTTACTGTTTGCTTCACATGCTAGTATAAAATATCCCACAAAGTCCCGTTTGTGATCCATTTGAAACAATCTTGATTTGCTTAAATTGTCACATTCTTCTTGCACATTTCTTCCTAAATGCAAAAATGGCAAGGACTTCTCCTCCCTCTTCATTATAAAAGTGCAGAATTTCTGGCTTGTTTATTCCTAATGGAACACTTGAGAAAGAAGAAAATATATAAATATCTCTTTCAGAAGATTAGTTGTCTCAATCTTTTTAAAAGAGAGGATTTGCTCATTTCTTCCCCATGGTAAACAACTTGGGCTTTTCATTGTAATTTTCCATTGTCAAATTAATGCATTTCACTTTGCCAACTTGGTCCCATGGTTCTAAAACGTTGTACTTTTTAATATCCTTATTTCTTCTGTAAAATATATTAATGTGTATCATTAGGACATAGACAAGGATAGAACCTAAGCATCTTTTTAAACAGATTTGTTGGAGTTGGAGGAAACTTCTACTCCACTGTCACTTAGTAAAAACAAAGTCTGAAAAAAACTTGCAATCCAACAAAATAAAAGTATATTTTATTCCCCATGAGAACACAGTTCCAAGCTAAGGATTTCAAGAAAGAAATGGTGTGTTTTTGAGGCTCTCAAATCAAGCATCAGAAATTTTGTTTGATCTACTGGTAAATATTCTATTGACAAGGTCAAGAACAGAGAAAGTCTGGCCGCCAAGACAGAAAAGAGAATAAGCATTTAAAACAACAACAAAAACAACAACAAAAGTCGACAGTTTATCAACTTCAATATCTAAAAGTACTGTGCAGTCCCTTTACAGAATGTGGAGGAAAGTCCCCAAACTATAATGAAAGTATGTCCCGATGTTCACCTACCACATATATAGTTCTTCAAAAATTATATTAAGGATATTAATGAAAAAATGGCTAATATTTTCAAGAAACTATAAAGAGAGAGAAAGAGAGAGATGGAGAGCAAAGCAAGCTGTGGCAAAAAACCTGGGCTCAGCAGCTTTCTGGGGGAAATGGTGAAATGTGACTATGTGATTTATAATGAGAAAAGGTATCTACAACATACAATTTTCTACCTAGCTGCAAATAATAATTCATAGTGATGTCCCTTCCAGATAAAAGACCTTTGCTATGTAGGACCCATGTGGTAAAATGATCATGATAAATGTCAGACCAGTGCAGGTAACGGCTTTACAAACCATTAAGATTAGCTGGCTCTTTTTTCCGATGATAACAGTAACCATGCTGTGACTCTATGTGGTAATAATATCTCAGTCCTGATAAATGCCAGAGCCAGGCAGAGGTGTTTATCATTCCCAGTTCAGAAATGCTGACTAAAGTTACCACATGTTGCCTGTTTTTCTTCTTTTACAATAGTCTCACAATTAAAAAAAAAAAAAAGCTGAATCATAAAATTATTTTATTCCCTATTTCTTAAAGGATTTTGATGCTTGTGGCTATTAACTCTCTCCTGTTCTTGGTGTCACTGCATGGCCAAGTCAGATGGGCTGGCTGAGAAAACAGTTTACTATACGAACCACTCTCTCCTTTTCAGAAGTCTTCTGCTCAAAATGAATAGTTATGGATATGCTTTTAAATACATATATAGATATCTGTTAAATTATATATATATATATATATGATGTAAAATACTGGGGGAAATATTTCTTAATTCATATTTTATTTAATTGTGTGACAAGTCCTAGTTGTTTTTAAGTGAGATTTTTTTAAATCCCCTATAAATTGAATTTACCTACCAATGGAAAGTGGTAGACACATATTCAAAACTTCAAGTCTAGAAAAGTATTTGTAGGATTTCTACCCTTAAGAAAGTACACAAAGATAATGCTTAATATAAATAGCTACTTGAATACTTGAAAAGGATTACTGGTTTATGATTAGAAAGGTGTCAAATGACTCAAAATGGTAACCTGTGTGTGTGTGTGTGTGTGTGTGTGTGTGTGTTTAAAGCTTGTAAAAGCAGATATGCTTGAATAAGTATAGTTTAAAGAAAATTCTCACAGGAGAACTGAATTTCAAAGAAATAAACTAGTGAGCTTTATTTTCTCAGCACAGACTATTGCCTGAGGATGAATTAGTATCATTTGTAAGTTACAGAAATATACTTGGCCACCATGACACCTCCAAAATTACTTTGGAAATAAGAAATTCTAGGGAGGACAATACAATCATGCTTTTCCCATAAAGATTGCTACTGGAGTGTCAGCCATTGCTTTACTCTTCAATTCAGACAAAGAGGGGCGATGCTGCAAAACTGAGGAAGGGGTGTTTAAGAGATAGCATTAGATTGGTGAATTTTAGGAAATGCTTCATCCCAAAACTGGTTGCACAAAAGCAATAATACCCTTTATTAAAAGTAACTATTAAAACTTCAGTACTTTTTCCAAAATATTCCTCCTTCAATATGAGGGCAATGCACCTGAAGTCCCTAGAATAACATGGATATAGTCACATGGGAAGAAAAAGGGGGGTTTTATTACTTTCCTGAATGTATTTGGAGGAATGTTAAGAATATATAAAGAAGTCAAGAATAATCATTCTAAGGCCTTCAGAAAGTGACTAAATAAAATTTTACATTCATTGACTTAGTATTAAATACATTTCTCAGTCATTTTGAATTTTTTTGGTTTAATGAGCTAACACATCAGAAGCATTTTAACAATCAACATAGAGAATCCCTTCAGCCAGAAGAAACATAAACTTCACTGATACCTATATTATGATATGTCTTAAATTTAATGACATATTTGTATTGTATCTGCCCCCATGGATTGTCAAATGACAGGAGACAGGGATCAACGTTGTATCTGCCAGTGGTTGCACATAGCTCCTAATTAATATTTTTTTCTTTAACCATGTATGTATTCAATACTCTAAAAAATTATTTAAGAACTAGTTTTTTTTTTCATTTCCTAATTAATTTCTTAAATTTTCTAATTGTTCATTGCCAGAGAGTAGGAAAAGTGGAAAGAAATTGAGGTTGCGCTTAACAAGATTAGTCTTGCTCCTAACAGCATGCTCTGGATGGCCTGCCTCTTCCTGAACAGGGACAAGAAATGTCTAGAAATGACGCTAGCCATTATGCTGAAGTTTTCCCTACAGGTTAGGGAACATGGACTTATGGCAATCAATTGGCCTAAGTATTTTCATTACTGACATTTATTAGCTATGGCGAGTTATTTCATCTTTAAAACTCTTCCTAAAAGCCTTCTTTTTTCAAAAATCACACAAAATATTAATATCTCCTGGAAGGAGAAACTGAATACAAGTGTGCCAGTAAGGCGATTCATTCTAATTCTCAGGTGATCCACGCTAGAGAAAGAAAGAGATCTTACCTGAGTCAGGTAGATTCAGTTCCTACTGTGTCCTTCCGGTCCTGCAAATTACACACCTCTGTTCTCAATCTGAGCTGTTTTGACATAGATTATCAACACCTAAAGTCAAATTTACTAGGAATCTGCAGGCATTGAGAATATGCATTCTTTTTAATTAAATATAAAAGAAGTCTTTTCTGGTTTAGAGGGGCATTGGAGTGGGGTGCGTGAAATCTTGACAAATTGTGAATTACCAACCACAGATTAAACTGAAGATTGTGGTTATTCCCAGTTTATGATATAATGACACTTCTATTTATGATGCATTATACCTACTTTTGAATTATGACCAAACACTCATTGATAATGGACAATCTTCTACGTATATACAAAGCTATCACATATTGTGGGCTGTTCTTGTTCATAGGAAAGGGTACTGAAGATTAAAATTTATGGCTTCATATGATTTTGGAAACAGCCTTGAACTACGAGCAATCATGTGCCAGGGCCGATAGAGAGGATGATTCAGAAGAAAGATCTTAATGTGAAGTGGACTTACATTTAATGAACACTCACTATCTGTGCATTGATATGCACTGAAACATTTTTTTGCAATTCTACAAAAAATCTTAGGAGGTATGGGCTTTTTGGCATTTTTAAGGCATAGGAAACATTAAGAGTTCAAGCAACACATCGTAGGTTGCCCCAAATCAAATAGCAGAACAAGAATTCTCACCTAGTTCTTTCAGACTCCTTCATGATATATGAATTCTCTTATTTCATAGCATGAGTTTGAAATATATGTCTATTTGTACCTACTTATGAGTCCTGAATTTGCCCCCAGTTGTTTCTCCCTAAAGTAAATGTAAGTTATTTAAAGAAATGTATCAGGCAAATGTCATGACTTGGATGATTCCTCAACAACTAACTCCAGTTTTATAATTAAAGGCATATTCTCAATGATTTGTACTCAGCTGCAGGGAACGATAACAAATAAAGTGTTATCTGAAGATACTCACTTCTCCTATAAGCCAGGGCAGTCTGACCTAAATTCTGAAATGGTCATGATACAAAAAAAGCATAAATTGAATAGAAACTCAATTGTTTTCTTTCAAATATGACCCTACTGTATATGTGACTACCATTTTTTCATACAGGATGCGTTATACATTCCAGAATAACATTCAGAAGCAAAACAGCTGTGATAATGCTGACCTTTTTAAAACAAAGGGATACAGTTGTCCTTTAAGAATTACAGATAAATAAAATGAATGGTACTACCAATATATTGGCTGCTGAGAGAATTTGGTCTCTTCTTCCACTGGGTGAATCTACATAACAATGAAGAATTAATTTTGGAATATGATTTAACATGCGGCTATAAATAAGTTAAGAATAATAAATGTGTGGATGATAAGGCCAGAAAAGTGTCCAGGGGTCATCAGATCCAGAGTACTGCACTACAAAGAACTCTTTCTATCCTTGTACAACTTTATCTTATCTCTTTGCAGAAAGGCATTTGGTTGTAAATGTCCTTGTTTTAGTAGCAACATTTCATGCAGATAAATGTAAATATAACTATCGTAAACTATATTTTAAAGAAAAACGTGCCCTTAAAACCATGAATCAGTGCAAAACTATAAAGCTATATCCTTATCATAACATTATAGGTTATTTCACATCATGTAAGAGCTGTTACTTCTCTAAGTAGCCTGGAGTTGTTTATGAAGAAGCTCATTTACAGGAAAGTTTGGTATAGTTTGAGAATCTGGGGCCAGGTGAGTAAAGAATCAGCATTAGGAAGATCGTTTACTATCTTAACATATAAATGCATATTATAGGTATTTTCACATCGACATTCTTTGCCATCCAGTAGCGGTAAGCCTGAAGCACTTACAGAAAGATTCTGTGCTCAGAGATGAGGTTATGTTCACAGCTTAGAGACTGGCAAGGCAGTTGGGATATGGATGGAGCACTAAGACAAATGTATCAAAAACCATAAAGTATATACAAAAATAAGTCATAAGGGAACTGGTTTAAGAGTAAATGTGAGAGAAAGGGAGAATTATGGAGTTTCTCATTATTGGAAAGATTTTGTGTAAGTCTCACAATTTACCTAAGAGATTCTCCAATTCTCCGTAAGGAAGAAATTCTCCCCCTCCCCGGAAGTCATAGTGTAAAAAAGTCAGAGATATCTCAGAGTCTTCTCAAAACTCTCAATACTTCATAATAATGAGAAACCATATGCTGAAGGAGAAATATTAATAGAAAATGCTGTCTTTCAGATGCTCACTGAATCAATTGAAGACAGTTGACACATCTTTAGTAAGCTGTATATGAATCTTAGCTCATTAACCAGTCCTGTATTATGTATGCGGATTCCAATTCCTCATCTGACACATCAATAAACCAGATCTGAAAAGGTGTCATTTCGGTTTTAATATATCCAATTGTATTTTTAGATGTTCCTCCACTTAGAAGTGTTTGTGTTACTTCCTGATTTTACAAGCTATGGAAGAATGGGTGTGGTAATGATTTGAATGGGAAACCACTGCTTTCCTATAACCTTTTCAAAGATTTTGTTCTGATTACATTGTAAGGAAAGTAAATTTCTCTTCCTTAACATTATTTCAGCTCTCTCTAAACCATCAGTTCTCCCTTTAGTCCCTAAATAGAACTTCACCACAAACTTGTGTGTACCACTACTCAATTGCACAATTTCTCAAGTATGTGTGAAACTAGAGAGGGAGAGAAAAAATATTGTTATAAAGAGCCTTCATGTACAATGTTTCTTATAGGCAGATATGGGAACCACCATACACTTTTATAAGGATTCTTAAATGTAACTGAACTGCTCGCCTATCAGATCATCAGTCTCTGGTGATCACAAGGTATCTATCTAGTGTATTGTGAAATGTCAGGCCACCAGAGCAATTGTACTGTCACCAACTGACACCAACTCAGTTCAAGTATCGACAACTGCATTTGGAATGGTCACTGCAACCAGAAAGAATGCTTATTGCTAAAAATAAAAGGTGACCCAGACCTAGCCTGGGCCTCAAAAAAAGGGAGGGTGAGAAAAGGTGTGACTCTTTATAGAGTACTTACTTTTTACTGGTCACTGTGCGAGGTATATTACGGACTATCTTGTTGAATCCCTGAAACTGGCTTTTTAGATATTATTCAAAGAAACTGGGAAATTTGTCCAAGGCCACACAGTTAATAAAAAACTGTTACAGAACTCAAACCAAGGGCTGTGAATTCCAGTCCATGTTCATGTCTTTCGTTCATTCGCTAATTCTTTCTTCATCCACCTAACCCTGTATATGCCGGTATAATAGCTGCCTAGCTTTACAGGAAAACTTCCAGCTAAATGGGAGAACTTAACAGGCATTCAACCCATAGAAATACCATGTGTAACATCGTGTGGATAGAATGTCCTAAGTGCAAGGCAACACAGGAGAGAGAGAACTCACTCTGTCTGGGGAAGTTCATAGTTCTTTTACTTAGTGGTGAAACAAACTTAGTAGTTTGTTGTTGTTGTTGTTGTTGTTGTTTGTGTTTTTTTTTTCAAACTTAGTAGTTTTAATTTCTGCACAAGCACCATGCAGTGACCTTGCATAAATTGAGCAATCCCCAATCTTTCTTCTTAAACCTGAGTCATATGTTCCCTAAAACTGAGGTTCGCTGGATGTAGCCATTTAGACCACTCTCCACTTATCGTTTCTCCAACTTAACTTATGGCTACTACTTCTGTAATCCCCGGTGTCAACTTTTCAGAGTTTTCCCTTTTTTGGAGGCTCTGGCATTGTCCTGACCATTACAGGTGAGAGATTGCAGTGAAACTAGAAAGATTTCCTCTCTCTTCTCCCAACATCATCTTTATTGCTTGAACCAAGTGGTTCACTCCCAGGTAAATTGTACTACTAGCATCATGCCAAACCATGCAGAATGTATCCACCTTATGAATGCAGACATGTACGCATACATATTTGTATATGTTTATGCCTATATATGTGTGGATTTATATATAATCATGGGTGTGTGGTATTAGCTTCAGGTGACTAGAACGGGGTATCCAAGTATTCCTGAGAGCTTTGCCCTGGACATACTATGCCAATTTCCCTCTCATCTTTATTGAGTCATTTTACTTATTTTTCTGAGTTTGTTACATCCCATAAGATCCAACTGGTCCTATGAAGCATCACATTGTCTTACCATCATTAAGCTACAAAGGGGCTCTCTATCCTTTTGGCAGAAAGATTTTATCTGCTGTCTGCTATGATGTTGCAACTAGCTTTTCTTTCTCTTTCTTTCTTTCTTCTTTCTTTCTTTCTTTCTTTCTTTCTTTCTTTCTTTCTTTCTTTCTTTCTTTCTTTCTTTTTCTTTCTTTCTTTCTTCTTTTTTTTTAATTTCTCTCTCCCCCTCCCTTTGTCTCTTTCATTTGCAGTTGTCCAATCCATATTATGTTGGAACTCTTCTAAGAATAACTGCAATTTTGAAAGCTCTAACTGTGGGAGGCATTATTTATAGGCCTTTGTGGTTTTGGGAGGAAGAAGAAAAGTTTCCAAGGCAGAGTTCTACTAGGAAGATTGCCCCCCACTCCACTTTAGCCAAATACCATCTTTTGCAGGATATTTTCCTATAATTCCTTATTAGAAGTTTCTTTTGCAACAGTGTATTTAAAAACTGTCATTTTCTGAACCAACTCTTCCTTACCTCACTATATAAAGTTTATATACCTAATAACGGGTGATAATGAATTGGGCTTTGGAGAGCACATTGTATTAGGAATTGTGTTTGGTTTTAATATCAAGAGACTCGTCTTCAAAGGCTTTGGTACGCACGAGCTGATTTTCTTACGTTAAAGGAACTCAGAGAGACAGTAAAGGACTGGTCTGACTGCCTCACATATTCAAGGAGGCTCCTTTTAGCTGTGTGTTTCATTCCACATCCAAATGGATGATATACCATTCCATCTACATTCTGAGGAGCAGAAAGGTAAAAAGGCTTAAAAAGCTCAATCAGCTCCCTGCACATGGCCTCACCAGAAGTTCCATCCATCACTTTGACTAAAGTTTCTGTGGCAGGATGTGATCACACGGTCACATGTGAAACTAGAGGAGAAGAGAATGAATATTGGGTGAGTGTGTACCTAACGTATTACCCACATATATCGCCTTTTCCAACAGTGACCTCTTAAGGATCACCAGGAGTTCTATGTTAGAGGTTAGAGATAGGATATAGAAAAGAAAGGTACCTAAGTCAGTGTATATCAAGTGTTTAAGTTCAATAAATAATTACAGTTCCAAGTCCTGGTTAAAATTATGGTGAGATGAATTCTCTAGGTGCTAAGTAAATCAATTCTTATTATGCAATCCATGCCCATAAAGGAAACAAAATGAGGGAAAGCAATCTATGTGGTATGAAGTTTTAAACAACTTCCTATTTTTTTACATGTATATGACTAGGTATTATGCTTTCAATTTTTATTTTTTGTACTTTCTTATTTTATAGCAAAAGCAAAATGTGTTAGGGAGAAAAGATAACACAGAGTAATAAAGAAGATTATTTCCCCTCCACAAAATCAAGTGAACAATAGAATATTGGTAATTGAATCACGCTGTGTGTCCTCAACTGTTCGTTTCCTATTGCTGCTATAACAAATTATCACAAACTCAGTGGCTTCAGACAACACTAATTTATTATCTTACATTCCTGGAGGTCAGAAGTCTGAAATCATCTTCACTGGGCAGAAATCGAGGTGTAGACCTGTGCTCCTTCTGGGGGCTCTCTTTCCTTGCCTCTTCCAGTTATTAGAGGCTGTCTTCACTCCTTAGCCCATAGCCCTTCGTCACATAGCCTTCTGCTTCCATTGCCACATCATCTTTTCTCTCTGACTCTGATCTTCCTGCTTTTGTCTTAACCACCTTTGTGATTATACTGTGCCCACTCAGATAATCCATAATAATCTCCCCATCGCAGAGTCTTTAATTGAATCACATCGGCCAAGTACCTTTGGCCATAGAAGGCAACATACTTGCAGGTTTCAGAGATTAGGGCATGGACATCTTTGGAAAGCCATTCTTCATCCTACCACATCTTATAAAATAGTAAAGCATTTATAAAACTGATTCAATACCTGATCTTAACAAGAGGATTATGTCAAAGCCACACTGTTGCTGCTTCATATTACTATGATCTACATCAGAGCCAAAATAAAGAAACTCCATGATAATGATGTTGAATACACTGATTCTCTTCGGCTACTGATTAGGACTTTAAGTTGTTAAGTCTTTGTCCAAAATTCTCCTAAGACAATACCCTCTTGCATTTAGGAAATCTCATTCTTTTCTAACATTCCTTTTATTTGTTAAACTTTTTTTTTTTTTTTCAGAAAAGCAAGACTATAACACAAGAATTGAAACTATAAAGTCTCTTGTGCAAAAACTCCCTCCACCAAATCGTGACACCATGAAAATCCTGTTTGGACATCTAACTAAGTAAGTTGAAAGAGTTTCTGGTTGTATCATCATATTCTCATTTCTTACATAAGCAG
Organism: Canis lupus familiaris; assembly: GCF_011100685.1. Lineage (NCBI taxonomy): Eukaryota > Metazoa > Chordata > Mammalia > Carnivora > Canidae > Canis > Canis lupus. The sequence continues at coordinate 47,400,905 of NC_049240.1, forward strand.
TATTTAACTTCAAATCTCTATGACAAGATTTTCCAAAAGTATGTTTCTCAAATTTTCCCCTTAGCCAATCTAAGTCTTCCTACAGAAGCTGGAGAATGTACAAGAGGTAGGAAGGAGAACCTACAAAAGGAACTTCTAAAATAATTTATTTTTCCTGGTCTTTTCAACGAGTAGATATTTGCTGATTCATTGACATAACCTGACCCAGAGCCCTAGGATGGATTGTCTTTACTTCATTATCTAGTATAATGGGAAGAGCATGAAATAATTCAGACATGAGTGCAGAACATAGCCTCATCGTGTACAAAGTGCTATGACCACAAATAAGTTACTTACACTGTCTAAAATCAATTTGCTCGTTTGTAAAACGTTGATTCAGATTGGTAAGGTGCCATCCATGTAAAAAGCTAAGGGAAGAGTATGAAGGCAGAGAAAAAGCACGTGAAAAGACACAGAAGCCGACAGAGCTTGATGTATCTGAAAAACAGAAAGCAGGCCGGGATGGCTAGAGCTTAACGAACTAGGGGGGTGGTGGTGGTAGGAGGTAAGGTCATAGTGGCAGACTGGTGTCAGATCACATAGGTTCTTGTGGGCCTCAGTGAGCGATTTGGATCGTTATTCTAAGTACAATTACCAACCATAAAGAGTGCTGAATTGAGGGAGTATAAAAGATCACCCTGACCCATGGAGAGAATAGATTGCAAAATGGAAGCAGGGAGACCACCAGCCATGGAAGTCCAGACAAGAGGTAATGATAGCTTACGTGAAGTCCTTAAAGAGATATATTGGCGATGGGTCAGGGTGGATCTGCTGCTGGTCAGAGTGCAGATGAAAAAGGAAAGGAGAAATCAAGTGCGCCTCATCCAGTTTGGGCTTAGGCAAGTGAACAAATGGTAGTACTTACACAGATGGGTTGAATCGGAAGAGCGGACTGGAAAGCTCCATTTTGGTCATGTTAAGTTCAAAATGACCGTTACTCATTTGCTCTCTTAACACCTTCTTCAGATAAAGCGGAGTGCACTACAAGTGATGAGGTTTTAGCTTTCACCATATACCTATAGTAATGTTGAAGCCTGATAGAGTGTCAAACAGATCGGACAGTTTTGCTTTTGTGAGACTAAATCTCCTTAATCACCTATTCCTTGGGTGATTATTGAACTAATCCTGTAAATTCAATACATGTAATTGCACACACACAAAATTTAACCAACGGTGGTTCATATAGATTAATAAATGAAATTTGCCTACTCTTTACTCTGAGCCTTCCGAGCAGAAGTAACCAACGTTTTTGTGTATATGTGTATACGCACATAAACATGTGTATATGATTGTTATTGCGTTACAGTTGATCATACTGTACATTTAGTTCTGAAGTATTTTGCAAAATACTTCATGGAAAGTCTCCCATTTCATTAGACAGATTTATGTGATTCTCTCTAATGATGACATAGTATTCCACAGTATGGATAGTCCATAATTCGCTTAATCAGTCACTGCATTAGGGAACATGCTTAACCTAATCCATTATATAAGTTTCTTTCTTATTTTACCCCAGAGGAGAACCTGTGCCAAAGTTCATACCATTCCTTATTGCTAGAATGTCCCTTCTTATCACCTCCCCATACTGGCTATCATAGGAAACCCAGTGTGGCTTAGTGAAAGGATATTGGGCTTTAAAGAAATAGAGAGAGAGCTCTAGAGTCAAATACTTGTTCTATACTTTACTCCTCTTATGATCTCAAGAACATAAAACCGGATTAAATAATATCAGTCATAGCTTGTGGTCATGAGAATTAAATGAGATAATGCATGTATGTAAAATGCCTGGCTGGAGGTAAACATTCCTCAAATGTAAATTCTTTTCCCTTAGGATCCAGACATATCATGAAAGGGGTTTCAAGTTTCAAGTAAATACTGGAGTGCTTATGCCAGTAACTTTAACTGGACAAAGTCATAAAACAAATGGAAAAGTATACTATTTAATGCTATGCAATACTTAGTCTTGGAGACCTTGAGAAATATCCATTACTCAATCTCAATTATTCCCTTTTGTTCCCCCCAACTGAAACGAACAGCTAGAAAAAGAAAAAAAAATAGAGTCCGCTAAATCCTCCTTTAAAACAAAATAGAAACACAGATGAAAATCCATCCAATTGAAAACTTTAGAAGGATGAGAATCCTCCCCATTTCTACCACACCATCCCATTATTATATCATTTTCACAGCATTCACCTTGTAAGACTTTTCATTATAAATGGAGAGAAGAGTGGGATTTGCTAGTCACCAACCTTTCTTGAGTGGTGTGACCATATTCCACCCTGTACTGATTTATAAACGGGGTTTAATTAAGCACAAGTGTGTGCACATGATTATATCTTGTTAATCATTTTTTGCTAAGTTTTTGTTAAACAGCCAATCGTGGCATGTCATGAAAGCCTGAGAAGACTAAATAAGAAGATTGTTTAACAGGAATTTAAAAATATTCATGTTTGAAAGAATCATTAGAATGTTTTCCTTAGTCTTGATGCATTTGGTAGTTCTTCAGAAAATCTACCGTCAACACTTGTATGTAGTGTTTATTTCAAATTGTTGCAAATATATATTTTTTGAAGTTTGTTTAGTGAGGGTCAGAGAATGTAATGAAGTGCCAAAAATTCCACTTGACCTATGTACTCTCTAGCTCTAGCCAACAGAAGAGAACTCCATTTTTGCACAGCACTGAATTAAACATCCCCTTGAAAGCAGAGCAACTACCAACTGAGAGCGTTTAATACAGCACGATTGGACTACAGGGTGGATGCCAGTCTTGTCCGCAAAAGCCAGAAATTTTAAAGGGTTGTGATAACATTAAGTATACGATTACACAATGGCTGCACCAGCTGAATAGTCTCAGAGTCCAGAGTCTTCATTCTTGATCTAACTCAAGGTCAAGTTCTATGCGTCTGCTGTGATAACATGAAACCAGAAATTCAGAATAAGCTATCATCTCAAAATGCCATCAACCAGAAACCTTTATTAAGAGCCACTTTCACAAATTGACATTACAGTGATAAGTACTGTAAGGTCCCCTAGTACCTTCTGAATCATCACATAAACGACAAGTTCTATCTCTGTAAAGTATGTGTCCAGTGCATTTTCTTTTAGCTTGCTTCTTTGGAAAGGCAGGGAGGCAAGGTGAAGATGAAGTTAATGAGGAAGGAGGACCTGGAAAGATAAGGGTTAGTTGCTGATGGACAGTAGTCGGAGATTAAAAGCCAGGCAAAGGAGTTACGTAAGCAATAGAGAACCATTGAAACTTTATCTATGGGACATTTGCATGATGTGCTCAGAGTTTATGAAAAGCATCCAACAACAGAGGGTAGGGTGAACAAGATAGAAGGAGAAAAGAACCCAGGAGGCTACATGGAAGTTGTAGTTGGATTAAAGTGATGAACATCAAGTGGAAATAAATAGCCTAAATCTTGAGAATTTTCAGAGGAAATTTCTAAACAATTATTTTTTTATTTCTCTCATTTCTTTATCCCCATATCCAGCCATCCATGGAGTTAAGTCTCAGGTTTCAATGTTGGGGATTGTGAAAAGAGTCCCTTGGACAGTGATAATAACGATGATAATAAAGCAAAAGGAGATATTGTGGAGAAGAGTTCACCCTTTATTTTGCAAATATAAATAGGGAGTTGAAGTTATTGAAAACTAAATAGGATGAATCTCATTTTGTCAGATATGTATTGAATCAAGCTTTTTATATGCTGCTAGTCAGAATGTACCAACCAGCATGGTGGGAAAGCCATATCTGTACTATAGCTCAAGAATAAAAAGCTTTCAAGTCTTCATGTCTTTTGGGCCAGTCATTGTAAGTCATGAGGGAGGCCTTTTATGCAGACAAAATTATTTATGCCAGCCATATTTGCACTGGTAGACACTTGGAAACAACCTAAGTGTCCAGTGACTGGGGAAGGTTTTACACAACATGATAAATGATATCAGCGTACTGAAATGTGGTTCATAGCCAATTGTTGTTGTTGTTTTTAAAGTCAGGGTTACAATATCTTATATATTCCAAAAGAATCTAACTATAAATATGTGGAACATTTGTGCAACTGGAAAAGATCAAAATTTTTGTTGAGATGTTAATGTTTCTTTCCTAGAGTTTCCCTGCCCCCGCCCCCCCACCATGTATCGCCATTGGCATAGAAGTATATTGGTATATTGGTATAAAAGGCAATATTGAGGTTAAGAAAACAGGTAAAGAGAGCAGATATTGGAGTTAGGCAGACCTGAATGTGAGTCTTGGCTCTACCACTTATGGAAGGTGTAACTTATGAAAGTGAACAACCCACTTTCATTTTCTCATCTGTAAAATGGGGATCATCACAGAACCTCTTTCTCTGGTGAGGGCTAAACGAATACATTTTTAAAGAGTCTCAAACAGTACCTGTCACTTATCATATTCTAGATAAACATTCTACATCAACATGTATCTTTTTCATAGTGAGAGAAATAGAAGATAATTTTTAATGAAATGAATCTGGAACAGTTGCACAAGCTGGGTTGCCAAATATCCTGGCTTCCAGAAAATGTTTTGTCCCACCACAGAATCTTTTTGGAAAACCTAAGTCCCCACCCTGGGCTGACTTCAGCCAGTTTCCCCTGGTCTCAGTGAGGCTGATTTCACCTGTTTGGCAAAACACAGGACACCTCACACCAATCTCTTGTGAAGTGCCCAGGCCAACTCCACCCTGTCCCTAACTCTCCATCAACTTGATTTGCATCTTGTCCCATGTTCTCAGATCAGACTCTTCTTCCCATCACAATGGTGGCTCGCTAAGATCATCTACTCTACCTTGACTCTTAGGCAGGTGTGAGGAGGTTGGGGGTAGGGCACAGGTCTTCTGTGCTTCTTGTCCAGAGCCTTCCCTGTTACAGGAGTTTCCAAAGGACAAATCTCTTGCCTCGTAGTCTTACTTATCAGAATAATTCTCACACTGAGAGTTTCCTGCCAGACAGCACAGCACACTGGCTTCGTGGGAGCCTGGTAAGTGAGATATGTTGAAGCCAGTAAGGCCTTATCTGGTGCCTCAAACACCCTGTGGAAACACTCCCAGAATCCCATCAGCTACATATCTACCTGACATGTAGCACTGATCTCTCAAAGTCCTGGCATTCCTGTTGCCATTACCATGAGTCAGGTGTTCTAGCGATCGCTGCAGTCTTCTCCCACACATTTATTTCCAGGATAAAAAAAGTTACCTGCACCTCACAGAAAATTTAGGGCTAAATACAAAAGTATTTCGGCCACGCCAAATTGAACTCGTTAGCCAGATTACCTTGTGGCGTGAATTTTGGAAACCAAAACAACCTCAAATTTTTGAGTGGGGAGCACATGAAAGAACATTCAATCTCCAGGTAGGTGTACATTGTCCAGAGAAAGTCAAATGTCTGAGAAAAGGATGGCCATTAGACATGATGAATGACATCATAGCACTCACTGATTTTTCAAAAACAGCTTTGGAAGAATATATTTGCTGCAGACTTATTTGCAGAATATATTTGCTGCAAGTAAATATTCTTATAGGAGACTCGCACTTGGTAAAATAGGTTGAGAAGAAAGCTACAAAATCTTCCCTTTTGCATCAACTCTGAGAAAATCGCCCAGCTGTTCGTAGAACTCCAAGGTGAAGGAATGATACGGCTGAAGAGACAAAGCTCATGGAAGCCTGCCAGTCGAATGCCTTCTTGAAAGGCGAAGCTGTTGAGCTGTGGCTATTTTGTGAGAGTAAACTGATATTTAAAGCTTCTCTGTGGTCTTCATGGGTCTTGAATAAAATATTCCCCAAAAGCGTGTCAGAGGCAACTCAAATGATGACGACCCAGAAATGCAAGAGTTGTAGGAGGAAACACTGGTGAGGAAAGAATTCACCCATCCTGACTTTTTTAAAATGGTACTGCCAGCATGTCTGATATTTGGAGGGGGGAAAAATGACACACGGCTAAAGAATGAACTGGAAAGCCCATGAGCTCTCGCCCTTCTCTCTGGTCTTCAAGAGCAATGCTGGTGAAGCTCTGCGCCTCCCGTCAGGCCTCCGACTGTGCAGCTCTGGTGTGCTTTGGAGCAGGCTGTGTTTTTCTGTGCTGTCTTCTGGCACTCCACCCTCTTTCTGTACACTTTGGTCGCTCACCCAACCATAATACCTGATAGCCAACGACTTGCAGGCCACGGGTATTTTTCCTGGAAAATGAGGAACCTGTACAAATTGTTATTTTCTTTTTTCTCTCTCTTTTTTTCTCCCCCCCCCCCTTTTTTTTTCCTGAGGGACAAGGGCTGCAAGTCGTTTGAAATAAGCCAGAAGCCTAATAGCTCCTTTGCTTGTGTATTTGAAATGGCACCCTAATCACTTTGAAGAGCTAATGTACTTCCTATGGGCCTGAAATTTCTCAACTGGACTCCCGTGGCAGAATTTGGCCTGGTAGTTAAGAAAATTAATTACTCTGATCGTGAGGATGAAGCAATAGTTCCCAACTCCCTGTAGTAATCATTAAAATGTCATCTACTTAGGAGACATCTTGGCACAGGATTTATAAGGTTTGTGAGCTGGGGACTAAGGTTCAATGATCCTTCCAGTGGTGGATCCTTGTTTTGGAGGAAGGCTTTGGGAGATAAGGTTTTTAAGACAGCAGTGAAATTATTACTGTACATCTTTTAATTTAACATTTGAATGGTAACATTAGCCACTGAATGATAGGAAACAAAGCAAAACCTAAAATGATTACTGCCCATCTATCACTCTGTTCTCTGTGGTTAGTGGTTGGTCCACCTCACGGGGGTATTTCCCTCATAAGAGGTAAATTTTTTAAGTTTTAAGTCCCATCCTTCTCCACTGTGAATCTTGGCCTTTTACCTAATGGAAAGAAACAGGGATCCGGAATCAGAAGACATAGGCTCAAGTCCCAACCTCAGCCCTTAGAAACTACAACATTAAGAAAACCTTTTAATGTCTTTAATCCTCCCTTTCGGTCATGTGTGAAAAAGGTCAAAAAAATTCACACTTATGAAAATGTCATCTGTGAAATCCTATCTGTCCATTCTTTTTGGAAGTCTTAAATGAGTTCCCACTATATTCCAGGCACTGAACTGATTCGTAGGTTGGCCAGGTATGGCCTGCCCTTAAGCTACCTATAACCCGCCACCTGTGTTTGTTAATAAAGTTTTATTGGAACACATACACACATGTTTATGTATAGCCAAAGGCTGCTTTATGCAAGAGTCAGATAATTGTGACAAGTTGCACAGGGATAAAAATATTTACTATCTGACCCTTTACAGGAAAAGTTTGATGACCCCTCAACTCAATACTAGAGGCATAAAGAGGACTCCTATCCTCACTTCTCCTATGGTCTCCTGCCATAGATAAATTAGTAAACAATTGCCATAAATATGGTGCAAAATAGCCACGGTGACACTATGAGAGCACCAAACGGGAGCTGGAATTTAGCCTAGAGAAACCAAAGAATGCCTCCCAGAGGAGATGGCACGGGCTATCTTTGAAGATGTCAGTTTGGCAGACAGTAGGCCTGCTACAAGCAGGGTACTAAGTACGGAGACGTGTAGAGGAGGAGAATGGTGATGTGTGTGGTGAAGAAATAGTGAATAAGAGATGTAGCAGAACATAAGTCCAGAATGTAGTGAACCAGAGCTAACTCATGAAAAACCTTTTGCAGGCTTTGTTGAGGAATTTGAAATTCATTCTGTAGACATTAGGTAAATCATGGAAGGGTCAGAAGCAGGGAGATTTCTATTTATAAAGATCACAGTCTTTAGAAGTGTGAAGGTTAGCCTGTAGGAGGGCAACCCTAGAGATAGCGAAACCAGTTGTGCGGGTCCAAGCTAGAGATCCCAAACCAGGGAGATGACAGGAGGATGGATGCAAGAGGCACAGAGGAGGTGGACTCAATAGGACATGCTCACCAAGGGAGGATTCCCAGGTTTTGAACTAGCTGAGTGGTGATACCCTCAACCCACATAGAGGAAAAGCATAAAATTAGAAGCATGAAAGAAGTTGAAAGTTTGGGGATGTGATGTGAGATTCTTTACACTTCGTTAGCGAATTCCATTTGAGGGTAAGCAATGTCTGTTGGGAATTAGGAAAGGTGATTGAGATCTAAGTATGAATTTGGGAGTCATCAGTTTAAAGATGGTAATGGGGTAAGGTCATGAATAACCCCAAGGGACAGAGTGAAGCCAGAAGAGTACTGAGGACAGATTCCTGGGGTTATATAACATTGAAGGAGTGGCCAGAGGAAGACACCGGGGAAAGAGTCTGAGAATGGCACACATGGTGACAGAAAACTTGGCAAGAGCAGAGATATTATATTTTGTGGTTGAGATTATTACTTCTCCACAGGAGATCTAGTAAATTCTCATGGTAACAGGACATCGGGTAGAATTTCTGGTAATAACCAGCTACTGTTCCATCCTTCATCCTTCCGTTCCTGAGAAATCACAGGAATAAACATAATAACCTCATAGGAAAACCACGTTATTCTATAGCATAATCGGGTCCTGAAAATATTGATAAAGATGGAAATTATAAAGAACTGAACAAGTCCCCTCTGCCATCAGATCTTAGGTTCCAGGAGGGCAGAAATTTGTGTCACACTGATTCTTCTGTATCCCCAGAGCTTAGTACAGAGTCCCACACGTTAGATACGCAGTTATTTTTGTTAAACACATGGAATCACAGGATTTCATTGAACGAGAAAATACTAACCTAATAGCCAGTAATGGTTCCAGTTAAGATCAACTGGAATCTTGGGACCTTGCTAGAGTTCAGACCAGAACCAGGGAATATTCCAGTTTGTGAATATTGGTTAGTAAGCTACGCCTCTCAAGCTTCTCTCTCCTCACCTGATATTTATCTTTTCATCATGATGGAGAGAAAAGCAGGTCTAATTGCAAAAGGATCAATATTAAATATTAAGACTGAGTGTTATGAGACCCTGAGCACAATGAATGAGTGGTAAAAGAGGTTTCCCCCACTGGGGGGTGGGGAGCATGGTCAGGGACTGTGTGACCACCCATCACGGTGGGAGCCTGTTAGGTCAATTCGCTGCAGTCCGGGGTGAGTTGCCAGGGCCTCTGATTTCTTAATAGTCTGGGATATGTAACAGATCTTGCAATAGAAAAACTTCCTTTCACCTCTTCTGTCATTGTTCCCATTACTAAACTAAAGCATCTCTATCACTCCCATCTCCTACCAACCCAACCACCCTGTCCTTCGTTGAGTCCACATCCCATATTGACTTCCTACCACCTTGAGTCATTGAGCATTAGGAAAACAAACAAGCAAAAATGATCTTGATTACAAAAGCTTACCCTCTGCTATGAAGTATATAAAAAATCTGATTCCCCTGTTTAACAGACACACAGCAAACTTCAAAGTGGAAGGGGGAAAAAAAACCAACCAGACCTCAAGTCACCTGATTTCCAGTCCACTAGACCACACTCTGCTTTCTTGCCAATACCAATACTCGATTGTGTTTCCAAGGAAGAAGGAATGGTAAAACAAAGAGTGAAAAAGACCAGCCGACTATGGTAGAGGCACAGGCCTCTATCACTTGAATTCCCTTTTTTTAATTGAACACCAGCTATAATCCCAGATCTTTAAATAAAATTACCTAACTAATTAGTAAATTGACATATTTATATAAGGGGTTTTCTGGCTGTCTGTTCTCTCTCTCTCTTCCTCCCTCCCTCCTTCCCTCCTCCCTCTCTCCCTCTCTCTCCCTGTAACGCATTGCTTTCCACCCGAAACACACCAGGGAAACTTTTATTTCTGGGGCTCTTTTTAAAAACAAGTTCCAAATCCACAGTCATCAATGCTGTGTGTGGAGTGTGCGTGTGCGTGTGCGTGTGCGTATACATGCACACTCGGAGAAAGCATGTTTTTTAAAAGGCGACGATGGTTCTGCCTTTTACCACCTTCTTTCTCCTCTTTAAATGGAAAGCACTGAACCCAGATGCCCAACCACGGAAGATATCCTTCCAGAAGCAGCATCTGGCTTCCTGGCAAGCCCTTCAGGCGAGTTGTTTGGGGAGCTTTGCAGTTGTCTCTCGGTCTGTCACGTGTATCAGATACCGTGGCCTCTCTGGCTGGCATGTCCAGGCAGCTGCCAATTCCTTTCAATTCACCTTTATTTCTGAGAACTAGTTTCCTCATTTTCATTTCTTACCGGACCTATTTTTTTTTTTTTTTCTCCCCACTGCCCATAAGAACTCCAGGACAAGACGAATTTCTCATTGCCTGTCAACTTCCTTTGCAGGCCTCTGTCTTTTGAACCCGAGTGAAATCCTCAGCCATTTAGTACTACATTAAAATAGGTTACTTTAAATAATATTTCTTAGCCATTTCTTGTCAGCAGAGCTCCTTGTAAACTGTGGGGTCGTTCCCTGAAAAGAAAAGCAAAACATTCCATTGGAGTAATTTATTCTGGTCTGCACACAAGACATGAAAGTATTCTTGACATTTGTGTATTATTTAGCTAAATCATATTGGCTCCCCACATCCTTGTCACACCATGAACAAAAGAGCATCGCAGGACTGGAAAACATGAAGCAACACGGCAGCATTTACAAATAGCACCTGCTTCAGGATATTAATTTTTAAAGTAGCTTCATTTTTTTTTACCTGTTTAAATATATATATATATATATATATATATATATATATATATACCTTTTTTTTTTTAACTTCTAAAGGATTCTGTGGGGGCTTTTTATGGATAATTGTTAAGAACACAGAGTCCGATGGTAGCCCACGCACAAGGAAGCCGTGACAAGGTGCTGACAAGTCCAGCAGCAGTACCCAGAATGCAGAGGAGAAAGCAGAAATTAGAGCTGCAGGGTGACATCCAGGAATAGTTAACACGGGGTAGCTGCACATTTCCATGTTGTTGTTTTTTTTTTTCCCCCTCATGCAAGAAAAAGTGCAGATTATGTATGAGATTTCTGATCTTAAGACTATTGTCTGGGCTGAGAAAAGATGGGACTTAGCAGTGGACAGGAGGAAATCTCAGCCATTAATAATAATTGGTCTGTGGCCAGTGGCGGACTCAACACACACTTGACTTTGAAGAGATACACAACTGAAATCATGAGCTTAACTGGAATGAGAGCGGCTGGGGAACAAGGAAATGAATGTAGGGGCTGTTTGGATCAGGACGTTGGGAAAATCTCCTTTGAAACCATCTGCATGACAGTAGAGCTCAAATTTAAGATTAGAATTTTTAAGTCTGTTTTATCTCTGCCTCAATGACATTTTTTGGTCTGTCATTTTTTTTTTCCTTAGGTTAATTTGTTAATGTGCACAAAGGAAGTTGAAAACACATGCAGAACTTAGAAACTTTACACTAAATGTTGCCCTTTGTGTAGAGATGACAGTGTCTCACTTCCAGTAATTTCTTCTCTTCTGTATCATATTTAGTCTTTTTAACCAGATTATTTTCTCTTACATTTCCCCTTTCTTCCCCCCACTGCCTTTCCTCCCTATATCATCATCATCCTTAAATTCTTCCTTCCCATTCCCCTCACTCTGGGAATTCTCCTTACCCTCAAGCATTGCCGCCTACATCAATCTACCACTTATTTAGGCCACAAGTACATGTCAGGTAACTCTCGTGATAGATACGGAGCTGGAAGAGAAGACAATTATACCAGGAGGCCAATAGAAATGTTATTCAGTTGTGATGTCTCCCTCCCCGCCCCTGCCAAGTTCACTTCCCCTACCTCATTCTCTCTCCCAACTTGGAGGCTCTGGCCCCTCCTCTTCTCATGAGATTGGCAAGCCAGTCCGTCTTTATAGAGATTCTGTTAGTCTACCCATCTGTTGGAGGAAACCTCTGTTCTTTTTTTTTTTCTTTCTTTTTTTTTTTTTTTTTCTCATTTTCAAAGACACAAGTAGAACCATCAGGGACAGAGCCATAGCCAGGGGGTAGGCAGGACACTGGCACTCCGGCTCTAACAACACTGTTTTCAGTTTTTAGTTTTCTGCTCTCCATGAACTGACAGTCCGCATACACCTCTTCATAAATATTTTTCCCTTCATCAATTTGTTCACTCATTCATTCATTTCACTCATTAATTAATTCCTTTATTTCCCATAGTGTCTGGGATATGAAAAGAAAAAAGCAATTAGCTCTGCTATAAAGGAATTTTTATCTAATTAATCTGTGTCTCTGTGCTCGGACATCAGAACAAATTTTCTCACATAGTGAAAAGATATACAAAGCGAAATTTTACCTAAATCTGATCCGCTACTCCCCCCCCCCCCCCGCCATTTGAACACGTTTTTAAAGCAATCATTTCACATCCCAGAAAAATTCTACTCTTAAAACACAACTCTTCTCCAGTTAGAGCACAACTCTTCCTCTTGGCTCCCTGCTCACCCTCCTTTTTCCGCTTCTTTTTCGCTTCCAACTGCCATTCCAGGGTCATAAGGACTTCCCCAGTACTGACCTTTGAGTCATCACGGGAAGGGGATTCCACTCACTCTCCCGAGGCCACATTTCCTGTTTAGGGTTGGAGATCCCCCACAGAGATAGTGAGGCATTTTATGGGTGGTTTACGTGTCCCACTATATTTTTCTAACCAACAAGAAGGGAGAAATGAAATGCATGCCCTGTTCTCTCTGGCCTTGCTCTCCATTCATATCACACTGAAAATAACCAATTCCTAGAGTGCCAAGCTCTTAAAGTAATTCATACTTCCCTGGCAATGACAGGAATTTATCCTTCATCTTGGCAGAGGAAGGCCCATTTTATTCACCCCTTATCACACTCTTGCTATTCTCTGCGTGAGTCTCCCCTCCAACACCCTATAATAGGCCAGGGGGGCCTAGAAGCAAGTGGCCAAACAGGGAAACGAAAGAAATGTTCACTGTCACATTCTAGGAATTTCTGATCCCAAAGCATTCTTACCCAAGAAATGGTAATACCCAAGAAAAGAGGCACGTGGCCGTGCGTGAGACCCTGGCCGTGCAAGAGACCCTGGGAGGTGGAGATAGTGGGAGAAGAGATGGCCAGAGAGACGTTTTGTTGCTCACGAAGGCAGCCACCTGAAAAACACCAGCTAATTAGCAGTCTGTAGCCACACAACACAGCAGGTTAGTACAAGAAGTGAACAATACTTTACCTAATTGAAACTACAGAGCGGACTTAGGTAGACTGCATGCAATTACACAGATTGGAAGGCAGCCAGGACACGGAGGTTAACAATCCCTTCTCTCACAAAAAGCACCGCGGGAACTTTAATGACCACCAGTGGTAAGGGCCGTTATCCTGCAGCCCATCCAAAAGGCCTCACCTCTCACAACCCAGATTCCATCAGAAGTGCTTAAGGGTGTCAACTAATTGGCTGAGGGGTGGGGGGTGGGAGTGTGGGGAGGCGCCCTCTATGGGCGCAGGTGTGCTTGTGCCATGTGAGTAATCCAATCCACCTTTCCCAGGAAATACGCTTTCCAGCACTAGGGTGGAGGGGGCTTCAAAAGACAGGGGACATTTGGGTGAGTCACGAGGTGGCCAGTGGGAGCTGGGAAGGCTCCTCAGCCTCCTTGTTTGGCAGCCAGCACTACTGAGGCCCAAGCATTCCAGAAAGCTCTAGGCTAGGATTTCTTAAACTTGAATGTGTTTACAAATCAGGTCACCTAGAAATCTTGTTAAAAATGTAGATTTTGACTCAGGGGGTCTGGGATGGTTCCTGAGATTCTGCGAAGAGAACAGGCTCACAGGCCCTGCTAATCCAGGAACCACACTTTCAGAAGGCAGTTCTTACTGGGAAGATGGAAGAGATCTCCCTGAACCAGAGAGCAGAGGATGGGCAAAGAGAAAGAGGACTTTAAAAGGAGTTTAGCATCAGAATAATCAAGTTCACTTTCATTTGTCCCAGGAACCAAAGAACAGAAACATGAGAGTCCAACATGGGACATAATCCAATCCAGTCCTAAAATCTACTCACAAGTGGCTTCCACTCTTAGGGGGTGGAAGGAAGCACAGCGTTTGATTCCCTGTACATGTTCCAGGAAGGAGACACCCACCCTGAACAGTGGCAGGATTTTCCACTCACTGGTTAGTGCTGTAGCAGAGACACACCAGCCAGAGCAGTCTGTGATGATGACCTCCCAAGAACCAAAACGGTCTTTCAAGATGAATCCAGAGAAGACAAGATAGCAGAATGCAGACCTTCAAAGCTTGACCAATGGACAGTGAAGGGAGTGATAATCTTCCTTCAAAGCTTTGTAAAATAGAATCAGAGTTGCTGAAAAACATCAAAGAATGGGCCATTTTTAAGCTTATAGTATGTGAATTTAATTTATTGCTGGGTGCTACAGAGGCTTTCATGCTAAAGCCTGCATGTACCATTAAAGATTTAATTGTTAGTTGGACTAATGATTATATTCTTTATCTAGTTATTTCCTAAGTGCTTCTTATACTGATATCTACATAGTTTGTGACTTCTTAATGATAGAATTCACTTTAAATGTGTGGAAAGAAACATACACACACACACCCTTAAAAAAGCAAGACCCAGCTAATCCCTGGTGAAAGGAGTAAGGGTCCCAACGTTGAGACACGCTGTAAACATGCTGTAAACTAGATAAGGCTAGAGTTTAAATATACATTTATCCTAATATATAGCTCATCAGTATAGCTGCAAAAGTGCTATTACTTGCCAAAGATATGTAAATTTAGGATATCATTCAAAATATATCACTTGAAATGCTCAGCTTTCTAAAGCCAGCGTGGTAAAGTACATCTACAAGAAGGAGAAGAACAGAGGTATCCATCAAGGAATTCAACAGGATCTATAGAGTGTCTACTCTCTGCTCCATACCACACTGGGGAGAGCTAGGTAATAAAAGAAGTATAAAATAAGAAGTACAAAGTTCTACCTTTGTAGAGCTACTAATCTAATGGGGACAAAGCACTTAAGAAGACAGAGTAGAGAATATTTAACTGTTAAACAGTAGGTACAGAGAGAAATAGACTAAAGGAGTTGAGAAGTCTTCAGTGAAAGGTGGAGATTGAGTTGGGCTTTGATGCACAGGTGGAATTTTAGAAGCACGGGGATGTCTCATAGGTCAGCTTGAGAAAGGCCAAGGGAAGCCAGGATGTGGCTGTAAGCAGCCTGTGCTGTGACAAGAGGCAAAGGAAGAGGAGACCTAAGTGCAGGGAGGAGCCAGGTTATGGATGCACCTGCAGAAAGGTTGGCATTTCATGTCTCAGACTCCATTAGGAACCAAGGCAGGTTATTGAGGAGGTGAAGAACTTCTGTTTTTTAAGTATCTCAAATTGAACAGTATCTCAATATCTCAAAGTTTTTGAACAGTCACATAAAAATGGATTTGGTGATACAAGAGCTGAAGAAAGGGGTTAGAGCAAAGCCAGTTAACTGAGCAGTTATCTTGCCATGACCCGAGAGCAATTATTCCCCTGTTGTCTGTGGAGCTCTGTGAGAAGAGTGTAATTCCTAGACAGATTTTCACAGAAGTCAGGAGGACTTGCTGATAGGTTTGATATGATGGGTGAATGACTGGGAAGAACTGAAGCTAATGCCAGGGTGTCCAATTAGTAGACTAAAGAGAATGGAGATGTCACTAGTGGAAACTGGGTCAACTTTGCGGAGCGCCAGCTAGGTGCCAGGTACTGTTCTAGGAACTTATGAAATATTAAGTAAACCTAACAGAAATTGTTTTGCTCACATGGAGTTTATGCAATACATATAATATAAAGAAATAAATAAAACAAATATGCATAATAAGCAGGAAATGCTACACGTAATAGAAAGTGGTGGCTGCTAAGGAGCTCAAAAAAGTGGGGTAGAGGAAGAGAATCAAGACTGGTGTGAGGATGGTTTACAGTAATAATTAAAGTCTATCGGAAAGAAGGTGAGATTTGAGAAAAGATGGGGAGTGTTTGAAGTGGATATTTGGAGTCAAACATTCCGGGCAGAGACGATACCTAATGTTTGGTATCTTCAAGCTATAGCAAAGCTGAGAGGAAGAGGAGGGAGTCACATCATTGACAAGGCCCTTGTGAGAAATTGGTCTTTTGCTCCAAGTGAAAGGAAAGGGACGACCAGTTGTACAGTTAGGAGCAGGAACCAACAGACATCTATCTTAAAAGAACCAGGGGATGCCTGGCTGGCTCAGTCAGTAGAGAGTGCAACTCTCAACCTCAGGGTTGTAAGTTCAAGCCCCACATTGAGTGTAAATATTACTTAAAAAATAAAATCAAATCTAGAGGCACCTGGTTGGCTCAGTTGGTTAAGCGTCTGCCTTTAACTCAGCTCATAATCTCAGGGTCCTGGGATTGAGCCCTGCTTTGGGCTCCCCACTCAGCAGAGAGTCTGCTTCTCCTTCCCCCCCTGCTTCTCCCCACTCTGTGCTCTCTCTCGCTCTCACTCTCTCTCTCTCTCTCAAATAAATGCAATCTTTAAAAAAATAAACTAAAACCTTTAAAAGAATCAGTATGCTGAGAACACTTCCTAGGAAAATTGGAAAACTATTTAAATTATTCAGTCACCAATCTAATTGGAAATAGTTATTTGTGGGTAGAAAGTGTTTCAGGCATTCACCTCTGATGGTTTGAGAGAATCTGAAGAAGTGAATTTCCATTCCTCAGTGTGGGGACAACTTTAGGCCTGTCACTTCACCTCTCAGCCATTGTCTGGTCATGTTCAGCACGGGAATAATGCCTAATGTTACCTAACGTGGTGTGTGCGTGTGCGCGCACACACGCATAATCAAATGAGATAAAGAAAGTGAAAGCCAAGACTATGTACTGTTTTAGAGTTTAAAGGTTTGAAAATCCAAGCAGAGGATCACTCCAGACACTTGATGTTGTACTAAATCCAAGAGGGAGAGTGGAAAGATCACTGGATTGAGAACTAGAAAACCTAAGTTTTTATCTCGACAATGTATTCCTTAATAGTGTCTCTTGGATAGCACAGCTTCTCAGAGCATCTGTTTCCTTCTCTGTGTTAAAGGGGGTTGTGATACCCACACCTCACAGGACTTCACTCAGAGTTACCTGTAAATAAACCCATTGTAAACCGTATAGCACCAAAGAGATGAAGTCGTCCTACCACCAGCTCCTCCCATAACCATAGACAGCTCTAACCAGCCAGTTGGAAAATTGTAATGAATCCTTTTCCTCATCATAGGTGAACTTTAATTCCTTCAGGGCAGGAATCCTTTCTTCTTGGAGTCAGTAGTACCCTGTGTAACTAGCACAGGCTAGTGCAACAGAAGATATTTAACAAATCATTTTAGCAGGTGGGTAAGTGAAATTATGACATTAAAGAAGATGCAGATTTGAGAATCAGAGTTTTAGGGTTAGTGTTGCAAGTTGTGAAAGTGGATGCACTCACCCAAAGAGTTTAGAGCCTCAAGACAGAGCATGGTATTAAACACCACTTCAGGGGCAAGCCCAAGAAGAGTCACTAACCAGCAAAGGGAAGCAAAGAAGAAAGCAAACAGATAATTCAGAATAATCGGCATTGGAACAACCCGGAGATTATCATCAAATACTCTAACTCAACACATAACTTCCGCTCCAAAAGGATCCAAACAAATTTCAATTAGCTGTCATTCCACCAGCCAGAAATCTCTAATAACCCCCCCATTTATCTAATAACCACACTCTCGCACAGAGATAACTCAAGTTCCTAATGAGAGCTTCAAGATTCAGAAGTTCCTTGTGAATTATCAAAGGATAACAACGTGGTGTCCATTGTAATTTTAATATTAATTGTGTTGTTTGATTACTGCTAATCCACAGATGATGATATAATGTAAGTGTTTTTCACCAGGGCATTTGCTTAATCAGAACCTTATACGCCCTGGGCTTTCTAAGGGAAAGAAGTTTACTGGGTATGAAGGAAAATTGCACACAAAAGCATCCTCCCAGCCTGTTTCTGCAGTACATCCTTACCAGGCCATCTTGTACCATACCTAGCCAATAATCTCACTTTGTTGTTCCTTTTTAACTGACGTTTTGGAATTCACCTGAAAACACCAACATGCCAAGACAAAACTTGGCCTGTGGAGGAGACACCATATTCAAAACCAATCTGGAGAAAACAACATACTCAGTACTTTTTTTTTTTTCCATTATGATCTTAATGTTTATTTTAATCAATAACACAATTTGAGGATGATAGCTCAGTCCTAGGAAAATCGGCCTTCCAGGCAATAAAGAGTTAAGACCAGAAAGTTCACTCCCTGTGCCCTTATTCCAATCCCTTCTTCCCTGCGGTACCACAAAATGAATAATGCCTTAGACATAGTTTTTGCAATGCTAATATTTGAACAGTAAAAGATACCTTAAGACCTTCATCAAGATTTTTTAAGGCCTCATTTAATGTCAGTGTCAAGGTTCTGTGACGAATAATTAATATAACAAAACAAGGTCTATGTGCCCATCGATTGCCAGGGGATTTATGCAGGTGACTCATTAATGCTGCAGGGGGTTCTGCATGTAAATCCCAAAGCCTCGATAGGGAAATGGGACCCAATGATTTTTTCCCCCTATAAAAAACACAAACAATGACAAGTATAAAAGCAGATAACCTGAATATCTATACAAACCGCTATATGGCTTGTAAAAGTTTTCCATTTACATCCTGTCACCTCTTCTTTTCACATGTATAAAAGATGGGACAATTACTTCAACAAACCTACCCATATAAATCAACGCAGTTTTGCTGTGGGAAGACTGGGTGTTTAAGGCATTTAATATTTCAGCATTGCCAGATTATCACCCGGATCCATTTCGTTTTGTGGTCAAGTGCATGATTAGCACTGTGACAGGATATTGGCCATTTTCGTATGAAGATCTGCAAATCCTAGTAAACAAATACCAGTTGGAAAAATTAAGAACAAGTCTGTGGACTGGAATGCACCCTACTTGTAATGGGAACAAAAAGCTGGCAATCAAATCTAAAGAAAAAGCTAAATCACAGCAGAATGACCTACTTTAAGGCATTTGCCAAAGAGGCAGTGTTTTTAGACAGCTCTTCTGAAGTAGCGTCTTTCTGTCTATGCCATCTGCAGATTTATTATTGCCTGAAAAAAACAACCAAAAAAAAAAAAAAAAAAGCTCTATTTGAATGATACTAAGAGCCTGGTCTATAGGAAAGATTCCAGTATTGTGGGCACCACACCCACACCTACTGATGTGGTCCAAGGTTTTGCTTTAGAGGCACCTAATTAAGAAACCCTGACTCATTTACATGGAGACGTTTGATCTAAATTACACTCCAAACCGCACCAAATTGGGAGCATCTGTGAATGTGAAATGTTTGTTCCCTGTGACGGCTAGAACAGGGCCAGCTCTGGACGGCACATGTTCAAGTGACGAAAAATATTTCACATGTAACGTACTTCTGAGACCCACTTTTCCACTAATAATTCATAGTGATCCTAACCAGTATCTGTACTTCCACAATTATTTCAGGCTGTGAAAAATTATGTCACTTTTTTTTTTTTTCCAACAACTAGAAAGAGGTAGAAGACCACCTACTTTGTCTGTTGTCATTGATAAAAGGCCTTCAGTGCAGCCAATAGCAACGAGGCAAGGCTGCATGGTGGCAGAGGCTGGTCATTATATAAATCTATCTCTTTAACTTGGGACCCAGACATGCAGAGCGACCATCTGAAGGGATATGTCGCAAGGATGTCCCCTCTCATCCCTGCCTTGACTTCCCTGGTTTCCCACTTGACTTGCCGATTCTTAGGAAAGGTTTGCCTCCCAACTCCTATGTGCGTCCAGGATGCGTTGCCCATAAATGTGAGGAGACTGACACATTCAATGAGAGGGCATTCAGGTGCAGTCCCTTTCGTTTCCATCAGGCAACATGTCTAAGAGAGTTAAATTAAAAAAAAAAAAAAAATTCTGCCGTTGGATGCTAGGAGAAGTACTCAGCACATAATCCTCAGGAGAGAGTGCTGTGTTTTAAGTACAAATAAACAGTGTTTTATGGCCGTGGCCGACCCTGCACTCTGGCACCTGATGGCCACTGTACCTTTCGAGGCCACATATCACCTATATTTCAGCAGGAGCCTAAGGAATCAGAAAGAAACTTTAAAAAATAATTCCAGATTTTTTTTTTGCCTAAGAAGGATATTAATGCATTGATCTCATGTACTGTTTTTTGCAGTAGCTAGAATGAAATTTGAATATATTAATATTTTCAGCAGCAGAGCCCAGGGAGCCCAGCTAATAACTTATGCATGGATACGTAGATATACTTCAGACAGAGGTAAGGTTTTCAGCTCTCATGTTGGTAATACTTAGAGAGATCGAATGAAAGGGGCTGTTCTCCCCGCGTCTTTGTTGTGGGCATGCATTGTCACAGTATGGAGCCAGAGTTCTTCTGGTTGTCTACACAGCCTGGATTCAATAAACTGTTATATATGCATATTATGACAATGTGGTCAAGGAAACCAGATTTTTTTACTCTACCTTCAAGTGCCTCTGTAGTCTAAATCTGGTGCTTATTTTTCTCGTCCCCATTCAATATGTTAACATATTCATAATTTAATACAGGTTACATTCATTTTATAATTAAAGTTATGGACTCGGTTGGAAAAGCATTCTGACTATACTATATGAAAAATAGCTTTTTCTCGATTGTACTCTATGGTTCCGTGTCAATCCTAAATCTGGATGGTCCCAGACTATATCAGCCTGCTAGGGTTGCCACAACAAAATACCATAGACTGGGTGACTTAACAGAAATTTATTTTCTCACACTTCTGGAGGCTAAAAGTCCAAGAGCAGAGTGCCAGCAGATTGGCTTCTCCCGAGACCTCTCTCCTTGGTTTGCAGGTGGCCGTCCTCTCTCTCCCTGTGTCCTCGTATGGTCTTTCCTCTGTGAGCACACCAGGTTTCCCTGGCGTCTTTTTTTTTTTTTTTTTTTTGTCCCAATTTCTTCTTCTTGTGTTGGATGAGGGCCCACCTAATGGTCTCATTTTAACTTACCCAGCAAAGGCCTTACCTCCAAATACAGTCACATTCTCAAGGTACTAGGGGTTAGAGCTTCAACGAATGAATCTGGGGGCCAGGGGATCCATAATGCAGCCCATCACAGAGACCAGGGATATTTTCGAATGCATGAGGCTGACATGCCCCATGCCAAAGGGGTGTCTGCAAGACCCAAACTGAATGTTAGGTTAATAGTTTTTTAAACCTGTGGTAGTGTTTCGGTGTGATTGTCAGACACTTTCTCCATCAAGAAGAAACAAAGATGACTTTCTCAGGCTTGGGAGGGGGCAAGCAGCATCATGAGGCTTCTCTTACCTTCTCGCCAGACTGGGAGGAAGCAGTTACTGAGTACAGTAAGCGTTACCACAGTGCAGGCCCAGCTCCACCCCGCCTTCAGGGACCCCTGGTCTAGAGGCCTAAGTGCCTCCCTCTCCATTACTGCGGCCCTCCATTAGGAACAGATAATGCGAGAGATATCACTTTCACAATAAAACAGTGCACTTACACCACACCTTTCAACTCAGCATTTCCAAATGCTTTAAAAATCATTATTATTTTTATTATTTATTTGTGGAATCCCAGCAGTCTACTCAGCACTGGGAAGTACAGTCAAAGCCACAGAGCTTCAGTCTCAGTCTTGCAGACTTCAGTGACGCTCAAGGGCCCCACCTTGATGTGCCAGTAAAAAATCGGAAGGTGGATGTCCGTATATGCACGCTTACCTCGAGAAAAAGGGAAGAGAAACTTGCTTGAGTTATTCTGCTCCTTGACTGGCTGAAGACATTTAGAAAAGAGCTGTTGTAGGGTGTTGTTCCTATAAACCAGTAACAAAACCAAGAGGAAAAAAAAAAAAAAAAGCAAGAAAGCACATACATAGTTTTGGACCTAAAATTCAGAAAATGGCAATGAATCGCCCTAATCAAGGGCAACTACAATAACACTTTAAAGGGGTTATTAATCAATGCAGGAAGAAGAAATCAATCATGCTCTGCATATTGTTCAATGGTCATTATTTCCTGGGTCAAATCTGCTTGACATTCAATTTAATACAGTCTTTCATCAAGCTGAAAAGCCCTGGAGAAACTTTCACTGGCCACCCACATGTTCCAATAGGGCTGGTGCCTCATCCACCTCAGTTCTGTTTTCTGGCTTTTTATTGTCGTTGCATATTTCTGCCTTCTCCTGAAAGGATTCTCCTGCTTTACACACCTTCCAAGGTGGTGAATCTGTGTTGTCTGTTCCTATAAGGCTAGAACCTGGTCCAGTGTCTGACACACAGTGGGTACTCAATAAATATTTGTGAGATGAGGGAGCAAGTTGTCACAGGACGCTTCAAAGCAGTCTGCAAGTGCATTTGACACATCCTGCTCCCTCAACGAAGTTATAAACTAAGACAGATGGCAACAAAGCAGAGATAGTCCAGATGCAGATTAAAAATCTAATGAAATAATGATTTCGATTGCTCGAAATCAAAGTGACCAAATGCATTTGTAGAAAGTATATGTTGAAAGTTATCTTGCCTAGTGTTGAAGTTAGCCAGTGGTTTTTTTTTTTTTTTTTTTTTTTTTTTTTTAGAAGAAGTAGAGTTCAAGAAAATTTGTGATGATGGGAGAGAGAAATCATAAACTGGAAGGGGTTGTAGAACATGAGCTGGGCGGGAGTGGGGGGGGTCACTGAAGGTCGAAATAGAGATCATTAAGTGGGCTCAGTAGATCAGAGGAGGCAAAGGAGTCAGAGACGTAGAGAAAAGTTAGATTACTTGGGGTGTTCTTTGAAAAGTAAAGACCACCGGGTATAGAAACGTACTCCAAGGATATTGTTAGAAACATGGGAACATCATTAGCAACATGATGGAGGAAATAATACAGTAGAAACTCAGGAAATAAGAGCTGCCATAATGCAGCCAAAGTGAGGAGCATGTTTATTGGGTCTCTTGCCTCCTACTGTTGGTCACCATCCTGGGCAGTTCTACGTGACACCCAGACTTGGGACCTTAGGTCGGGTCCAAACACACAGTATAATCATACACCTTTCTCAGTCCACATGGAGAGTACATCACAAAAGCGTGTTTCCTGTTTTTGAGTAAAATATGCACTTTTTCTTTGTCTTTCACCATCACCAATTGGTAATGCAGAAAGGCTATCTATCCTTGTGTGTCAGGCTGTTCTGAGGCTTAAACATCCTGAGCCCCCTCAGAGGAAGGATGCTGCAAAGCAGAGGGGAGTGTGGCGTGTTCTGAAAATGAGTGAACTAAGCCACTGAGAAGCTGCTGGGCTCATCTCGAAACCCACCAAGTAGCAGCAGCACAGCCAGAAACAGAGTTCAAAAGTCAAAAGTGCCTGACTCCCCTAAATTAAAACAATGTCAAAAAATTTCAAATTGCATGGCGTGGCTCGAGCTGCTTTATTTTATTTCGTATTTAGATCTCACATGTTTACATTCCAAAGTGTGATGTCTCTTTAAAAATGCAACTGTTGAGTTTAAAATCAGGAAGTAAGTAAAGTGGCTTCACAGAGAGACGCATATGGAAGGTTTTTGTTTTGGGGGGTGGGGGGAGGAGTTGGTTTTGTTTTTAGTTCTTTGGAATTTCAGTCCAATCAACACCTAGGCCACTCCTTAAAAAAGAAAAAGAAGAAGAAAAAGAAAATCCTTTTTTTCTTTTTGTTTTTCTCTTTCTTTCTTTCTTCCTTTCTTTTTAATGATTCAGTGTGCAGAGACTTCCTTGCCGACATCTGGGAGTTTAACCAAAGACATCCAAAAGGCAAGTAGAGGTACAGCAACAATAGTGAGCATCTAACCTTTATTCTCATTTTCAATAGGGAAATGCTTTATAGGTTTTCAAGATGTCAGTGCCCAAAGGGAAACTTTTCAATCCTCTCATTTCAAAGATGAGCAAACCTGGAAAGTCCCGGGTCATCTGGCCGGTTTGCAGGTCCTATAACACAAGTTTACTTCAGTGGTGGGGAAAAGAAATGGAAATGAGCCACCTTGAAGGCACTTGAGCTCCAACTGGCTAGTTATTCTGAGAAGTTAAATAGGATTCTGAGATTTGCAGTTTCCAACAGGCATGATTTCTCACAGAGGTCCCCTTTCAAAAGAAATTGCCAGTACTCCCTCGCTCTCTTAGCTTTACCTGGAATCCTAACCCTTACTTCCATGCTTGAATGCGTCACTCCACCAGACGCATGGATTTTCTCATGGATGCCACTGTACTGCCTGCATCCCCATCTGGAAGGGTTGGCCCACACTCCTCTGCTCCTATCCAGGTTCCTTTCTATGCTGTCTGCCCTTCCCAGATCCTATCACTTCTTCATAGAATCTGACTCAACGCCCAGCTTTTTAAAAATTTGCTTGATCAGAGATCTGGCCCTATCTGAAGAGGTCTTACCTACTCTCTACTCATAGCCCTTCTTATGAACAGCCATACGGGGGACTTGAACACTCACCTACAGCATAGTGAATCTAGTAAGCCAAAGCCTATCCTTGTGTTTTTTAATTCTTCCAGAATGCCTAGCATCAAGAGACACAATTTATTGAGCCCTAACCGTGTGTCCCATACTTTGCTGGATATTTAAAATATATTATCTCAATTTAGGAACCCTATAAAATAGGCATTATACTCAATTGATGTAGCCCAAATCTAGCATCCAGAGGGACCACGTTATTTTTTTTTCCTAGATCAGCCAACTAAAAAGTGGTGGCACCAGTGTTAGAATCGGGTCTGTCTGAACCCAAAGATCCTATACCTAACTCCAATGTGAAGCCGCCTCCCTTCTGAGTAACCTGCACATAAAAGTCACTAAATATTTGTGGATTTCATGAGTTGGTGAATGAATGAGTAAATTAACATGGAACCTGTTCCCCTGCACCAGCCTGACTTGCAAAAGAGAAAATAATAAGAAATTCTGAATCGTGGTGCCTCTGAACAGATGTAGTCACATAGAGAGTACAAGGAAAACAGAACTGTTTTTGGAAGTTAGCAGAACATTTGATCACTGGTCGTCTACCTGGAAGTGATATGACTCACAGGGAATGAAGCAAGTCTCCAGTGAAACTTGGCAAGCATTTGGAACTTTAGATCATGCATCTTAAATATTCTACGAACTTCACCCCTTATTTTCCCTCTGCTCTTGTTTTCTTACTCATTTGAAATGTAGCTTAACTTTTTTATATCAAATGCATGTTTTGTATATAGTAAATGCTTTTATTTGATACAGTGGAAGTATAAATCACTTTAGTACATAATAAAATTAATTAAGAAAATAAAACTGGTACTCAAATGCACAGAACAAGTTGAGACATGTTTATCCAAAGGATAGAAGTGGATGGCTCATGGCTTCATGTATCACTTCAGCCAAGCATAGGACTAGAATTACGAAGTTGTATTTCAGGGAAGGTCTGAAGTGTGTGGAGTTCCAGGAGGTATGTAAAGATACAACCCATCAGTATTAAAATCAAAAGAGTTTAGAGGCCAATGAAGCCTCTACAGGATTTTCATAGAATTAAAAAAAAAAAAAAATTAAGAAAAAATCCCAGTAAATAGTACAAATGTCTGAGTTTTAAAATGAGTTTTTCTTCAAACACCATAAAATTTGCAAACTGATATTTTGAAACACAGAGATGGGAATTGACTAAGACTGAAAGATATGGTTTTCTTGAAGTTTCTTGGTGAATTAATACCAAGACAATAAAGAAAAGCACATGTCATGACTGAGGCCACCTTCAGTTGTGTTTTCTAATGGTAACAGAGGCTGGGAACCACTGACCTAGTCCAGTCATATCACACCAATACTTCAATTTTAATAAAGAAAGGCCTTGTTCAGATTTCTCCAGTTGTGCTAAGCAGCAGTGACATTAAGGCGACTCTCGGTTCATGGGAACCCACTTAATTCAGTGAATGAGCCATAGAAAGGGAATCGGTTAGGAAAAGGGAGAGTATCTCTTACCAGATTGTCATTGCCCTCTGCTTTGTCAGTGGATGTTATTGTCTACGACATATTCTCAAGGGCCTCCAAAGAATCAGAGTCAAGCCCTTTTTAAGAGTGTTGAAAGGATGGGTATCTGATTTGTTTTAACTGCAGGCATGTGTGTGACCAAATAAAGCAGATCCCTGAAGAGTCTTTTTCCAGATGTATATATGACATTTGTACTTTATCTGAGCCCATTTTGGAGAGTGAAGGCCTTTCAAAAGTCATATAATCTGTGTGGATTGAGGGTTTGACACGCTCAAGAACCCAGATTTCAATTTCTAGTTACATCAGTGAGCTGTACCTTCAGTTACCAATTTCAATTCTAAAATAGAAAAATTAAAAGTGCCCCAACTTTGTTTTTCAGAAAACACTGTGGCAAATTTAACAAACCTATACCTGCAACTCATGTGTGAGAAGACAAGCTACCATAAGTTTTCAGTCAGAAACTATCTTTAGATTTATTCAGAGACTAGAATTGATTTCTATTTTTCTCACTTGCTCAGTCTATGCACTTGTGAAGCAAGAATTTTGCCTCTCTCTGTTAAAGGGTTCTATCTATGAAGATAGAGGTTCAAGGTCTTGAGGAGTCTTCCAAGTCTTTAACAGTCATCATAGAAGCCCAGATTGTAATTATAGTATCTATGATCTATTTTTCTTAAAAAATATAGCCTGATCTAAGTTTATTTTTACAAAAAAATTAAATATAACTTAACAAAACCTACAAATTCAAATACATCTTTATTCTAAACTTAATTTGCTTTTATCTCGGCCTGCCCTCATTCATGCTAATATTTGATTCGTAAGCTTCATCTTTTCATGGAGCGTCCAGCCTGACTAGTCTAGGATATGAGGGCAGTGCTCACCTTGGTTTCAGTGTGCATGAACACCAACTGCCCCTCCATACAATCGCAGTCCTTTTCTCGGCACAGATAACCAGGGCCGGCAGCAAAGGGTAAAGGAGATCCATCATGAAATGTCTGGTGTCAATGTGCTCTCTTGATTTACTTAGTGACCTTCAGCGTGCAGCCACACTCCTGACCCTCATGAGATGGAGCCTGAGGGGGAAATGGCACTGGGTACCAATTCCTATGTCCTGTTGTTCTGTGGTCTCAATTAAGTGCTAATTAATTAGCACTGGCATCTTTGGCATTGCTTGTCAAATTGCATTTAGAAGTATCTTTTCAGTGTTTACATATCAGTAGTCCAAAATCCACAGCTAAAAATCCCACGTGTGACTACATCCTTTGTCTTCCTTTTCAAAACTATGTTTTAAAATGCAGAAAATATATCCATAACCACTGCAGGTAGCTTTCAAATACAACAAATAGGAATTGGTATTGTCAATTTTGATTAATAGTACTTCATTAATAAACATCCTGTTATTCAGTCTCCACCTGCACTTGCTGATGTTGCCTGGAATCAATTAACTCATATAATTTGATTTATTTTACAAAGACATTTTGGGATGTGCTGTGCTGATGATAAAGGTCCTATTTTAACAGTTCTTGATTGCAAGTTAGATTGTACCTGAATGGATTTCTGTTTCTGCATGGATATGTATATATGAGTGTGTGTTTTGCAAGGGAGTAGGAAGCAAATACTGCTTGAAGAAGTCTTGAATTAAAGCATTAATTTTAAAACATGGTGGGTGGTATTCCTCCTTAATATTCTGACTTTCTCTTAACGGCCCTAAAAAATACAGATCTTGAAATGTTATGTATTCTTCCTTAATCAAGCTATTTTACTTAGCAGGTTGGTGAGTCTTCTTTTAAATCTAAGAGCAAAATGTATTACTAAGCACCAAAACTAAAACACCAGCTAGGGCTAAGATATTAAAGCCAGATATTAGATTCAGCTTTATGTATAATTTTGTTTTGTTTTGTTTTAGATGTAATTTCTCCTTCTCTCCTAAATATTTACAAGCCATGGCTTCTGGATCAATCCATTTGATCCCAATTATGTACATTATGAAAACATATCCTAGATTTCTATAGGTACTCGAGACATGCTAAGTGTGGTGTAAGTGACAAAAGTCTAACTCAAACGGTTCAGAGGAAAAAAAAAAAAAAGAATTTACTGGTTTACTTAACTGAAAGTTGCATGATTAGATGGGACTTTGGGCATGACTAGATCCAAGTGTCCAAAGGGTATTGCCAGGAATTTGCCTCTTTCCACCTCCAAACTGCTCATCTCTTGGTTAGCTTTATTTTCACTTAAAATGCTTTCCTTTCCTCCTGGCAGCAAGATGGTAGCAGCAGGATTGAATCGTACCAGCTTAGCATCCTCAGGGGCAAGTAAACTTCTCTTTTGTTGTGGGAATTGAAAATTCCCAGGAATAATTCTCCTTGGCCTGGCTTGGATCCCTTGTTTATTCCATACTTGTTCCTAATCCATTCACTGTGGCAGAGGAATGCAGGGCTCTCATGAGTCAGATGTGGGATACAAGCCCATCCCTGGAGCCAAGGACTAGGACAACTCCACTCAAAACACAGAGATTGGGAGTGGCGTGGAGGCACTTTGCCCCAAAGATGGTCTTACCAAAAGCAAGAAAAAATGATGAACAGAAGGGAGAAAAATTCCACATATTCACAGTAGTAAATTATAACTACAATCTCCTATTTTCCCAACATCACTAACCTATCTCTTATCATAATGCTTCAATCAATACTTCAGTAGAAGTAAATGAAGGCCAAGTTACGTTAAGGACCGCTGGTGTCTATACGTAAGGAACGTTTCCTATCTCTCATTCCCATTTTCTAGAGAAATGACATCAAAGCCCATGAAGCAGAACTGAAAGAGTATCTATCCATCCACCCATGCATTCCCTCATCCATGTAACGCTAATGAGGCCCTATGATGAGATAGGTACTGAACTAGGCACTAAAACTACAAAAATAAATAAGGCAGCTCCTTAAGGAGTTTGTATGTGGAAGTACTACAGTATAGTGATAAGAGAGAAGGCTGTGGAGTTAAAGAGAGCGGAGTTTCAACCCCAGGTCTTTTACTTATTAGTTGTGTGAATGCAGACAAAGTTCTCGTTCATTTTGTGCTTTGATTTGCATATCTAAAAATAGATGTACTGTAAGAATTAAACGGGCAACATATATGATCTGCTCAGCATAAGACCATGAGGACATGAGGTAACTATTCAATAATTCAAAGCTATTACTATGTATATCAAGGAAGATAATGCAAACAAATCTCTTTACACAGTGCCTGACACATAGTAAGTATTCAGGAAATGGTAGTTGGAAACGATGGTCATATGAAATAGAATGAGGGGCTAAATCTAGGAGAAAGCAAAATTTTAAAACCCAAGAAATAAGAGCACCTGGCTGGCTCAGTCGGTGGAGCATGGTTCTCTTGATCTCGGGATTGTAAGTTCGAGCCCCACATTGGGTATAGAGATGACTTCAAAATAAAAATCTTAGAAAAAAGAAAGACCCAAGGAATATTTATGATGATAGACTTGGGAAAGACCTTGAAGGTTCACTCAGTCCTACCTCATCTTCAGAGAAAACCCTTTCGTAATTTTAGATAGTCAAATTTATCCTCTCTTCAAAGAAAGTGCTCCCCGAAGCAACTCTCTTCCTTTTTGCTCTCATATATCATCAGTTTACATAATGTTTAATTAAATTACATGATTATAATAATAAGTACAACTGGCATAAACTTGTTTGAGACTCTCCTGGGACTTCCTTCTAGTGGGAACAGATGCACACAGTTGAGCCATTAACTAGCCACGAAGATCCAGTGTACTGTGGGTCAGTATACTTTCCAGAGAAAATAGAGAGCTGGTTAAGCAGAAGTCAGCCAAGAGAGCTTCTATGGTATTTCAGCTATCTTCTTGCTTCTCTTCATCTTCTTGAATGTCCCTAGTTCTTGAAAATTTGGCAAATTTGGCATACTTGTATTTTTTAAACATTCTTCTATAGCTGATAGGCTTAAAATTTTATAACCAGAATTTTAAACATGATTTCTAGAATCAGTCTCGTTATTCCATAGTCACAACTTTATATTGGGCAAAATAAAGCAATGTAAATAGAAAATGGTGGAACACGAAGGATGAATACTGGGCGCTGCCCTAAATCCATTTATTTTTTCTTTTTAAATTTAAATTCAACTAGCCAAAGTACATCCTTAGTCTTAGATGTAGTGTTCAACAATTTATCAGTTTCGTATAACACCCAGTTGTCATCACATCACGTGTCCTCCTTCATGCTCATAACCCAGTTACCCCCTCCCCCCTTCCTCCCCTCCAGCAGCCCTGAGTTTGTTTCCCATAGTTAGGAGTCTCTCATGGTTTTTCTCCCTCTCTGATAACTTCCCATTCAGTTTTCCCTCTACTCTGTGATCCTCTGTGCTATGTCCTATATACCACATATGAATGAAACTCCTAAGTCTATCTCTAATTCTAGCCTTCAATAATAGGCTATATGCTCATTTCTAAAAATGAGAAGATAGGAACTTGTCTCACACGTTGAAATAAGGCTATCAGTTGGGCAGAACCTGAAGGAAGATTAAAATATGCTTTCCACATGCATCTGTCCAAATGCATAAAATTAAGGAACCATTCTTTCCATTCTTCATGGTGATCTCATGAAGATTTATGAGACCTATTTGTTTACTGTCTTGCAAACCTCAAAATCATAGTGCCACAAAAAATGGAAAGTATTGGCAACATATATATATATATTTTTTTTTGCAACATATATATTTTAAAACTGTGGGTTTGAGGAGATTAATGACTCTGTTTTCTCTAAGAGTCATCAAAGGCTGAAATCTAATGAAGTTCTTACGTGTAATCAGGTCCTTCTTCTGAGAAGAGTACTAGAAGTAGCTCAGTCTGTGCCTCAGAAAGTTAAAATTTTATGATCAGAGTAGAAAATAAGCTATCATGTAAAATTGGTCAAATCCAGAAGGCACATGCCTTTCATTGGTGGTCTGTGAGGTATTAAAGAATTCTAAGCAGGGGCACCTGAGAGGCTCAGCGGTTGAGCGTCTGCCTTTGGACTCAGGTCATGATCCTGGGGTCCCAGGATCAAGTTCCACATCAGGCTCCCTGCGGGGGGCCTGCTTCTCCCTCTTCCTATGTCTCTGCCTCTCTCTTTGTCTCTCATGAGAAATAAATAAAATCTTTTTAAAAAATCCTAAGCAATAAAAACATATTCCAATCCTTAGCTGCATGTTAGAAGTTTGAATTTTTCTCAAGTAATCACCCAGCAAATACCAGTAATATATAGGATGAGTTGCTGGTTAAGGGTGACTTGAACCAGATTGATTCCTTAGATTTGTGCAACCTCCAGGTCTCTACTGGAACATTATGGAGATTGGCTGATTTCACCAATTTTTTAAAGAATTTATTTATTTATTTATTTATTTATTTATTTATTTATTTATTGAAAGAGAGAGAGAGAGAAAATGAGTGTGTATGCACCAGCAGTGGGAGGGGCAGATGGAGAGGAAGAGGGAGAGAAGCAGGCTCCCTACACAGCTGGCAGCCTGACTCCGGGCTCGATCTCAGGACTCTGAGAATCGGACGCCTAATCAACTGAGCCATGCGCCCTGATTTCACTATTTATGTGAAATATATCTTCTGTAGTCACTATAATTTCAGTATCTTGGTGTAAACAGCAATTTAAAGTTTAATAATTAATTCTGGTGAGAAAAAGTTTTATGAGGCAAGGCATTCTTTTTAGTTTGGTTTTCTTAATCCATGCATTGAAATAATTACACAATCCAAATTACACGTTCTGCTCCATAAAGAACTTACCTTAACAGCCATTTGCACAGACTGGAGCATCCTTCTTAACACCGAGTTTAGGTGCCAAGAAAGACACTGTGTTTGGTTCCCATTCCTTGGTTCAAGCCTCCACCCCTGGTCCAAACAACTATACTGAAATGTGGCCAGGTTTACCTACTGGGAGTAAAAGGAGTGTTCTGGTGAGTGATCATGAAGAGCATTGAATGAGGAGAAACTGGAAAGGAAGGCTGGAATTAGGTTATAAAAGAACTAGTATGTCTTAGTAAGGAACTGGGATTTTGCCTAACAGACAATAGAAAGTCACTAATGGTTTTTAAGCTGAGAAGACTGATCCACATAATGAGACTCAAAGAGTCCAGCTGCAGGCCAACTCCAGCATGGAAGGCCCTGTGACCTGTGTTTAAGGACAGTTAAGGATAGCCATTCTACACAGCAGAAAACCCAGTA
This sequence comes from Canis lupus familiaris, assembly GCF_011100685.1. Classification (NCBI taxonomy): domain Eukaryota; kingdom Metazoa; phylum Chordata; class Mammalia; order Carnivora; family Canidae; genus Canis; species Canis lupus. Next base: position 47,433,125 of record NC_049240.1, read on the forward strand.
GTCCGAGCAAAAAAAGGAGCTGGCAAAAATTAGGGGAGATAGATGAGCTCCCCAGCAATCCATCTGGGGTTCAGAGCTGGGTTCTGGTCCTCAAGGGTAAATGAAAGGTAGAATGAGGAATCAAAACCACAGGCCGAAGTGTCATCTGGGAGAACTCAGTCCTCCCGCTTGCTGGAATTACCCATTCAGGGCAGGGTCCCTAGACTCTTCCAAAGAGAGGGGTACAACTGAGGTAGGCAAGAAACTGCACCAGGAAACCCTTAGGAAATCTCTTTTGTCAGTTTCCATCCTCATTCCTATCAAATTTAAAATAAAATGTGTTCAACCCCCCAATCCTTATAAAACTAGAAATCTAGTGTCTCTCAGGTTATCAGAAAGGATTTACCTTTCATCCTGAGTTGTTTCATCCTGAGTTCCTACTTCATCCTGAGTTCCTACTTCAGCTGAACCCACAACTGACACGTGTCTCGCCAACTTGCCCGTGGTCCCTGATCTTGACAATTCCTTTGCTTTGCTTTCCAAAACCTCGCTCCAGGATATAGCACTGGGTAGACGTTTGCTGAAGATTCATGGAGAATGGGAAGATTACATCCCAACCAGCTTAGCAGATAATCTAAAACTTAAATGATAGGCGTCCCCATTACCAAAATGCCTTGTGGCCATCCTCTCCACACCCCCCAGTAAAAAATGTTCATGGTTGTCTTTTCCCTTTGGCCTCCAGCTTCCTCCAGTCACTCTGCCCTACTGCTCTTCTTTGGCATCCTTTCTTTTTGCAGACAACCTTCATAAGTCCATTTCATGTTTTAGAAAGTATTTGGTTACCTTTTTCCGATTGCATTCTAAGGATTTTCTTCCCACAACCAAAATGGTCCAGCAAAGCATTTTGTTGAGAAAGAAAGAAAAAAAAAAAGATACCTTTTCTCCCTTAAGAGGAATTCCACTTCCAGCTATTAAAATGTTTTTTCCTAGTATACTTGAATCCATAAGTTGAGCAAAATTATGTCTTTTTAACGTAGGTGTGGCTTCATACAACTAAAGTGACCTGCCAGCAGGCTACTGGGCTCCGTCTGCCTCGTACTGACCCTTCTGGCTCTCACTGTCTGACTGCCTATTCCGAACAACAGTCACGTCAGAGTCTACCTCTTGACAATTTATGGATTCGATGCTATTTAGACAGGTAGAGAGGTAATCTCACCAGTGAGGCAATTCCCTTGGGCTATTATACATGCAAGATATTTCCTCAGTTGAAAAACGCTATTGGAGGATTTCACTGCGAACTCCAGTAAAGAAATTCTTGAAATTGCAGGGTTGAAACTAGTAAAAGGCTCTATAAGAAGCAATATTCTCACCACTTGAGAAATTTACATCTTGAGACAGTGTCGGATGGTGGTGATAACAAGCACGGTGTCAACGATTCTCCAGGTCTGTCCATTTATCTCATCCCAGGTAAAGCAGGGGCGGCTTACTGTCTTATTGCAAAATAAATGTGGGCCCCAAACTGTCAGTAGCACAGCATGAGCTCTTTAATGCCTAAAAGAGAATGAAATCCTCGGGGGGAAACCACAAGCACCAGGTCTATTCAGTTTCCAGTTTGAGGACCATACTTATGTGCTTGAGAGTTGATTCAAACTGCCTCTTGTTTTTCAAAGACTAAAACCATCCTACCCATTTGGGGGGGGAATGTTGAACCTGTGGATGATCGAGAGAAAAACATTAAATAGGCAAGGATCTAGCAGCTACATTCAATGTCCTGAATTGCTGTGAAACTAGATGAATATCCGATCACTCATAGATGATGACAGAAATATAAGAGGCCTAGACGACTCATCCACCCTGAGCGGTAGTGGTCCCTTGGCACCCATGGTGAAAACATCACCTTGGCAGGTGACAGGCACTTGGGCCTTGGCTAGAGCGTTAGTGAACAATATTAATAAAGACTAATTAGATAGCTTTTGTTGAAATGTTTCCAAAGTGATGAGCAAAATAAAGCCAACCTAAAGAAAATATTTAAAAATCTCCCACTGAGCATGCTCAGAGAGAGCATTTTAACTTCTTTTATTTTTAAAATGCTCAACCATTTTCTTCAAAAACTTGGCTTGATCTTCCTGATTCAGTGATAACTGAAGCCATGCCAACTTTGATGTTTTTAGCTTCAGCTGTTTTAGAGCTATATGTGATCCCCCCAAAAGGTTGGAATGATTTTTTTTTTCTGAGTGAAGAAGAAAGCATATGTTTTAACCCTCATGTGCCTTTTTTGAAAAGGATGAATTAACATCTTATAATATTTTACCTTTGGGCTTAAAATAAAAAGTTTAGTTTGAAAGTCAAGGAGACATTTTTCAGAAATTAAAATAGAGACACAAGCCTTCAGGATTGTGTACGGATTTGGTCTGTTTTACCAAATACATTTAGTGACTTGCATGTCTCCTGGGATTGTTTTTAACATGGCAGCAGAGACCAGGCAGTTTGGAGTCTTGAGCAAGATGGACCACACACAAACCTAATTTCAGGACATCAAAAGGACATAAAACTAATATGCAGAAACACTGGAGCATCTTGAATACATTTTTTTTCTAACCAGATAAATGACAAAAAGAATGGGGAATAAAAACGATTTTAAGAAAGCTTTAATCCACCTGATGGTCTAATTTTCCCTTCTAATTTATAGAAACAGGAAGGGAGAAATAAACAATGAAAGGTTAGAGACTGAGTAGTACCAAATATAGCTACTCCCATTGAAGGAGAAAGTATTCAGAGGGGAGGGACGGACGTCAGGGTGGCTTGTGAGAACCGGGGCTACATTCTTTTCTATTATCGACCATGCCAAGACTTTGCTAAGATCTCCCCCGGGATCAGTTGGTCATTTGATCTTCTTGGTAGAGATGGCAAGAAAGGAAATCAGGATGATTAGAGCTGATAAAATTATTAACTAGAATGGCAGACAACAGTCCCAGTAATGCAGGAGGGGTGTGTCAAATGGCTCCTAGCAAACCTTCTGTTTAGTGCAAAACTGACATGGGAAATAGCTTCTGATCTAGGATGTTCCATCCCCGGGTTACTATGGATGGAAACATTGGATGTGATCAGTGCTTCCAGGGCCGACCTAGGTCATTTCTGCAGATGACTTTGCAATGCCAAGTCGAGCAGTATCAAGTTAAATTTCACTGAATCGCAACTCCCACTGTATTCTCGTTATGTACCCAAAACTCTGGAAGAACAACAAAAGGAAAGAATTGGTAAAGAAATGACAAATGTCTCACTCTCTTATAATCAGAAGAACTATGGGCAGAAAAATTGAAACCAGAATGAAAGAAAAGGTTTAAAAGGAAATTGACTCTGTGTTTACAAAAGGATTCCAATTCTGGGTGAACTGTCCAACTCAACCAGTTGCTTTGGAGAAACATGATTAAAGTGATGACTGAGGTGTTTTGTGTCCTAGCCTCAGTTTCCTTTATTCCCCTCTGAGTCCAGGAACAGCCAATCAGAAAAGAACCTGGCCTGGAGGCTTGTCAGTGATAATAATTGAAAACATCTGTCCATGTAGCAAGTGTGGGAAGCCAACGCAGTTCCCTGACAGAGGGAGTTCTCAGACAGCAAAGCCATAACCACGACTGTGCTCATATTCTCCTTCACAGACTTTTCTCACTGCTAGCTGTCTTTATTCTCCTGCCAGGAAAGCAAGGGGCCCGGGGCTCTTACCCGGGCTGGGGTTAAGTGAGCTGGGACTAGGGGAAGGAGGGGGACAGGCTGGCTCAGATCTCTGGGTACAGAGACAAGGGCCATCTGATTGGGAAGTAAAGAGACCCAGGACTGAGGACAGAGACTAGCAGACAGAAAAACCAAGGAGATGTCAGAAGGACAAAGGGACAACAGTTCCAAGAAGACATTAGAATCTGCACCCGGATGACCTGGGCTTAAATCTTGGCACGACCATTTCTTTGTGACCCCACACAAAGTCTCAACTCTCCCATCTTTAAACTGGGTATGATAATAGCACCCATCTCCAAAAGCTTTTGTCAGGAAAAACAAGCAAGGGTGTTCCTGCCAACGGTGGCACATTGACTTAAGCAATCACCGTGTTGTTCCCGCAAATATTGCTCATCTCCTGGCTACGGGCTTTTCAAAATGATTTTACCCACCTGTGCTGTCTAGCTTCCTGTGATTTCTGTACTGACTCTTTCTTGTAGCCCCTGGGGCCATATTGTGGACGGCACCCATTTCTGTCTGATTTGCTGTCTTCACCTCACCCCTAACGTCCAAGGCCCCCTCTCCCCCATCCCAGGAGTCTGGCACATTCTGCAGCTTTGGTGCCGAACCGATCAAGGGAAGATCTGGTCAGAGAAATGCCAGTAACACATTATTTCAGCCAACCAGAGAGGTTGTAGGTTAGAGAAAATTTAAAACAAGGAAAGTTGGAGCAAGAAGAAGAAAGAAAAGAGTTCCTAGTAGGAAGATGTAGATGTTTTCCTTGCCTACGAGGGTGGAGGGGGTGAGGGGAGCCTTTACTGAGAATATAATACATCAATCGGTTTAGAAAGAAAATCTAAAGAAAAGATTATTATAAAGGACAACATTTAAAAATACCCAAATCTCCAGATCGTTTCTTTGTGTGAGCTACTCTGTACATAAATTAACCACCTCTGGAAACTACATTAACAGTCACATCACCACAATTGTATTTATAACTAACTCACAGTTATTTGATGCATGATACTCACTTGGAAGCTAGAGAGAATAAATCCAGCTTGCAAAAAAAAGCAGAACTTACTTTAAGGATGGGGCTTAGGTCCTGAGAAAATCTTGCTCAACACATGGGTGGCAAGAAATAATACAAAGGGAGAAACTTGGGGAGGCCGACTTTGAATCATTAGTTAAGAACAGTTATGTATTGTATATGTATCCAACATAAACACTTGGCTAAGGATGTTATTCTACTGACAGTGTTTGCCTTTCCTTATGGTCATCAGCTGGTGACTACTGCTACTTGGCTGGGAAGCGCTTCATCCATAAAGAAAAGCACCATAAGTAATAATGAGTGTGAGTTTGTGTTCGTTGCAAAGCAAGAATTCAGATTCAACAAGGGATTTTTTTTTTTATCCAATTGAAATGAATCAAACTGTTTAACCTAATTGGGCTTCTATAAATCAGGAGTGTTGTCATATTAGTAATCCTTCCAGATAAGGCATTTCAATGAGGCGCCATGCAAGAGTACGGGTGTATAAACACAAAATAAATAGAATCCATTGACCCTTCTATTCAGCAGCCTTGTATAGCTTCCCTCTTTCTATTATCACTATTTAATAAAATCACCACTTAACAACCGACATTGGTAGATTTTTTAACCATTGAGAGACTATATTTTTTCCTCTCTAGGACTCTTCAATATGTGCCTATGGCCACAGAAAGGCTTGATCCTTTGATGATTATAAGGTCAACAGAACATGGGGATGGAGTGGAGGGATCATGTACAACCATTGGGAACTGGGTTCTTAAAGATCCATATTATGAATATTGTACAATTTTTTAAATTATGTTTTTAATTGTTTTTTTTTTAATGAGGCAAGGGCGTATTTGTTAATCTGAAGGATCTCCAAAAAATATCTGTCTTATGTATATTTCTTTAAATCTGTTTCAAATGGTGATCTTTCAAAACTAGTTCTAATATATTTCTAAATTCACTATTTGTCTACTTTGATTCCTCTATACGGCTATAATTTTTCTCTTTTTTTTTTTTTTTTCTGTACTCACGTAAGGGTAACTTGGTTCAAATCCCCCCCAGCAACTTGCCTCTCAGGTTCCCAGATTTCTTCTCATCCAGCAATACCTTGTATTACTTCTATAGATGTATCCGATTTCCTTTTAAAATTACTTTTCTACTGAATGGCACATTCCTGGCACATATGCCCCCATTCTCCATCCAAATCCCATGCAGGCATTATCGTTGGTCACATCACCCTTTCACACTGCAGCTTTAGCTTCACGGTCCTTCCCTGCAAAGCAGACAGCTAGCAGCAGCCAGGTAAAGCAAACCTGTGTATCATCCTCTGCCAGAGTGGGTCTCTTGGTCCATTGCCACCATTCTTTTATAGGTGTTATGAAAACAAAAATGCAGACTACAGACACACCCTTATGCTTCCAAGAGAACAGGAGGCTCATGTCTGTTTCCTTAAAAAATCCCTAGTGTCTGCCTTTTTGTTTCATTCTTTATTTTAATAAATAAATGTATATCTTATTGTAAAGACATACATACACACCCTCTATATGACATCTCAAGTATGCACAAACATATACAGTAAAGTATACACACATAGTGTAAAATATTACTACAAACCCCTAACATTTCAGGGTTCCCTTAGTTTGCAATTGATGACTATGCTTGCCATGTGTTTCTAAGCTCGTCAACTTTCCTTACAAATTATTTCAAGTTTGAGTAAGAAAAAAGGGTTTAAATGTTTTTGGTGGTTTTTTTTTTTTTTTTAAAGTTTACCTTGGATGGTTCAGTGGTTGAGCATCTGCCTTCGGCCCAGGGCATGATCCCGGGGTCCTGGGATCAAGTCCCACATCGGGCTCCCTGCATGGAGCCTGCTTCTCCTTCTGCCTGTGTCTCTGCCTCTCTCATTCTGTCTCTCTCCCTCTCTCTGTGTCTCTCATGAATAAATAAATAAAATCCTTCAAAAAAATTAAAGGTTACATTGCCCAACAATCAGATTTAGAGCACAGGCAATTAGAAGTCATCCAGTCCAACCATCTACATTTCCAAATGAGGAAGCTGATGCTGAGGAAGGCTGAGTGAGTCCCTCAAGTCCCTCACACAGTAAAAAGTGGAATCAGGGGAGAAGGGCAGGCTTTCCGTTGCTTTGTACAAGCTGATCTTCCACCCAGGCAGTAAAACTGGTGTGTGCTCCTGAGACTAAAGCTTCCTCACGGAGTCTCCTTTTCCTCAGGGTCCATGGTAATCTGGGTGAGTTGGGTCTCCCGGATCGCTACACAATTCTATAGGCCAGTGAAGTGGATTCTTCCTCACTTGGGTGAGGTAGACATTACCTGTCAGGAAGCAAGACTTTCCAAGACAAACTCCACTACTCCTGCATTCTATATTTGACACCTTCACCCAATTTCTCACTACCTCATAAAACCTTTGAAAATGGTGCATCTGAGGAAGACGTTTGGCACTTACTGAATTTCCTTTTCTAAAAAAAAAAAAAAAAAAAAAAAAGCTCATCTCCATGTAGTATCAGATTATTGTATTTCCAAATTATATTCTCTGGTCATTATCGGTAATTTTTTTTTTTTCCAAAGAAAGTAAAAAGAGAAGCCAGGAGTGAGTAGAAGGGGAAGGAGGAATGACGTGGAAAGGGACTTAACATCTTAGCCGAGGTACTTGGCTCTTGCTCTTGGACTTCAGAGAGGACAGCTCAGAAGAGTACTGTGGACAGCTCTGTTGCAACGGTTGATAGAAAAACATGGGGGTGTTTCTAACTGCTGGTCAGGTTAGCTCCCTTTCTGCTGAAGCAAAAAGGCATCCAGATGAGGAAAAATTTAACCTTTCAGCCACCTATAAAGTAGAAGCTATTTATAATAATAAGAAGCTACAGAATGCCTACACTCTCTACTGCAAACAAAAAGAGGAGTAAAGCTGAAGGTGACACACCACCTAAAGTCAAAGATGTTGCAATCTAATTGAGAAAGATAAAACATATGTGCATGAAATAACTGAGAGATAAAAATAAAACACGTCGACAACAATGTAATACAATCTGAATGTTTAAATGCCAAGAAAGCAAATAAGGAAGTGATCGGAATACAATTTTTAAAGGCTCCCTCGCAGAAACGAGCTTAAATATGGCTTTGGATACGGTGAACAGAGTGCAAAGCAATTCAGATGTTTGTGGCCATAAGGATAGAGGAGCAGGGGAACTGACCTCTGGACCTCCAGTGCTTGCAATCTGCTGTCATTATCTCCTTTCTTTTTTTACTTTTTTTTTTTTAATTAATAGATTTTATTTCTCAGAACAGATTTAGGTTGATAGAAAACTGAGCAGAAACTACAGAGTTCCCCTGTACTTCCGCCCCCACTCGCACCGAGTTTCCCCTACTATTAATATCTTGCATAGTGAGGTCCAGTTGTTGAAATTGATGAGCTGACATCAGTACATTGTTCCTAACTGACCCCTAGGGTTTACCTTAAGGTCCACTCTTGACTTTGTATATTACAAAGATTTGGACAAATGTATAATGACGCGTATCCACCACTGTAGTATCATCCACAGTATTTTCCATGCCCTAAAAATATCTCCGTGTTCTTCTTACTCATCCCTCCCTTCCTGCTAACTCCTGACAACCACCTATCTTTTACTATCTCGAGAGTTTTGCCTTTTCCAGAATGTCAGATACTCGGAGACACAGCATTCACCCTTTTTCCGACTGACCTCTTTCCCTTAGTAATATGCCTCAAGAGTCCTTCACATCTTCCTGTGGTTTGATAGCTTCTCCTTTTTATCGCTGAATAATGTTCCATTGTATGTCCAACCGTTTGTTTATCCAGTCACCCACTGAAGGACACATAATGATCTTTGTAAATTTAAAAACAAGTCTTTTAAACTGAAGTTTTAACTTTTTTAACCAGTGCATTGCTCAGGTAGGAAATGTGGTTCTCAAACACATGTTCTTTTCGCATGGAGACTTCTTTGTCAAGGGGAGTAGGTTATAATTTCGGAAGCACGTGATACCAGACTATCATTTCTGTCCTTAAACGTGAGTCATGGGCCACTTCATTTTCTTATTTTCATTCTTTGGTGACATGACAGCAATGAATTTTAGAATATACAACCAAAAAAAGAGAACTACAGAATTAAGTTCTGAATTTTTAAATGAACGTGGTTAGTATCAAACATCTAAAAAAAAAAAAAAAAAAAAAACCATCTAGTTGGGGGGGGGTCATCCCTTTTCTTTTCCTCTAGAACTATAATGATATGTTGTTTTCACAATGAATCAGAATCTAAGTCTAAATTTGGAGGTATGCCTTTTTTCTCTCTTCTTTCGTTATGGTGTTAATTATGCCCCCAAAAACAATTCTATGATTTTTCCCCAAAGCCATATCCTAAGCTGTGGTTGATTCTCTAAGTTGAACCAAATGTCACATAACACATCTCTGTCTTTCTTTTTGACACCAAATAACATTGATAACCTAATTATTCCTGAGTAGTAGTAATAGTAGCGATAATAATAATTAATATTAAAAAGGCTGCCCTGCCATTTGAAGGTAATTTACAATGAGAGCCCATCTACTTGGCTCCATGATTACATATACACATTGATTTTAAGACAGCACTCGGGAGGACTTTGCCAGAAAAATTTAAAAGTTCAAGTAGAAAAAATAATCACAATATCTTTCAGTCATTTGCTGCTCATATTTGTGTCCTTAAAATGCACAACTAAACGCTCTCTACATACGGATATCACTTGGTAGGCGGGGTGTATCTTATTACTGGGTTATTTTCCAGTACATTTGGCGTAGTTAAGGTAAAGTGTATTAACTTTCTCTCAAAATAAAGATGAAAACAGAGTTGTAGCAGCCGTGAATGCTTCAGCCATTGTCAGCAAGTTAAGAACTGACAGGAGGTCCAAATAATCAAGTCTGCCTGGTGCATATACCGTGGTTTTCCCCTGGGATATCTGGTCTAATCCTACAATGTATCTGACTGGCATGAATGTAGAATTACTTTCAATAAAGATTTTATTTCAAGCTTGGATGATTTCCCCAAAAACATCTTGTCACTAAGGCAAAGTATATCATAGAATATCTGATTTTTTTTTCTCGCTACAAGTCAGCTTTTGAGGGGGAAAAATACACATTTCAACTCAAGTACTCAACTCAGGTCAATTCGCTGTAAAAAATCACATTTTAACATATCTAGACTGATTAAAGATTTGCTATGTTAAAGAAATCAGAGAACTGTCAACGGAAGCTTACCCCTAAGTCTGCAAATGAAAAGAATAAGTAACACATTTGCTCATCTACAATTTGCACTCTCCCTGCAGTAGCCTCCAATCGAAGGGCAGGCAGGACAGATGACTCCACAAGCTAACACCCGGCTTCTAGAATATTTGTCTTTTTGCAAGTAAGGAACATTTAAAGGTCACATATTCCAATAAGTATGAGATTGTTTCCAGGCTATATGAGAAATATGAATGGCTTGGTCATGATCACACTAAAATGATCTTCATTTCTCTATTTATCTTTTCTCTGTCTTTATGCTATTCTCTTCCTTCGTGATGCCAAATTAAGTCAGTGTGTTCAAGATAGGGGAACAGGACAGTTGCAGTACATTACTCTACTTCGAAGTCACTGAAATGTTTCACTTTACGCTTGCTTACATTATTTCAAGCCTTGGTGTCACTATGTGTAATTTGTGCTTGGTTCATATATTCTCAAAAATATGTTACCTAGAAAGTTTCACCTTTTAGTCACTAAAAGCGCACAAATCATATGGTTCAGTTCTAATGGAAGAGGAGTAATTATTTTAATATTTAATAACCATAGTACATTATATTTATGCAATGTTTTAAATTCAAAATCCCTCTTATCTCTATTACTATATTTTATGACTAACACATAATATCATGATAGGATGTACATGCAAGAATGAAAACTCAGTATGACTGGGAGCAGATAAAACTCAAGAGACGCATAGAAAGGTCTAGATTTGGGTCTCGACTTTTTTATTTAATGGGCTGTGTGAACTTTAGACAGGTCATTTAGCCAAAAGTCTTTAAAGTGCCTGAATTTCTATAAAGCGTCACAGGCAAATCTGGGGGCTGCACATCAGATGTGCCAGTGACACTTCTTAGAAACTCAGGGACCCATGCCTCAATCCTGGGAGCTAAATCGGGATCTCTGTGCAATTTCTTTGCTCTTTCAAAAGCTCTAGCCAAAGCAGAAAACCAATGAGTCCTAACCTCCCTTTCCTTGTTTATAAACTAACAATTAACAGAAGTAAATGTTATCACATATGATAAAAACGAACATTTCTAGAATTGTGAAAAGCTTTGTGCACACTTTTCATTTGATCTTCAAAACAACCCCAGAGGTCAGTTTGGCCATTAACCTCACTTTCTAGACAAGGCATCTGAGGCTCGGAGAACCTTTCAGACTATCTAAGACCATGTAGTCAATATACCATATTGAGAGGAAAAAAAAAATGTATTCTGAGATTCCAGGCTCACCCAAGCCCAGTGCTTCTCATCTCTCACACAAAGAATCACATGCAGAGTTTTTATCATACCCAGACCTCACTGTGGGCCAAATGCAACACATTCTCTGTGGGTTAGTCCCAGATGTTGATATGGTTTTGAACGCTCCATAGATGATATTAACGTGCAGCTGGGATTGAGAATCTCTGCTTTAAAATACCAAGAACAAGTTTGGAAAACATGAAACTCTATACACAGGGCATGAGGACTTCATCCCAGGTTTGTTTGTTTCCCCTACAACATTGCCTACAATATTATTGACTATATTCTCTATGCTGTACTTTTTATCTCCACCGTTTGTTTTATACGCAGAAGTTTGTAGGTTTTATCCCACCTTTGTTGATGATAAAACATGAATTTGGAGTGGAATGGAATGATTCATGAACACTGAGCTGGTCAGAGCTAGACTCTGAACTAGATGTCAGGTCTCATTTTCTGAAGCAGTTTTCTGTTTACTAGAACTTCTCTGATTGCCCAGAGCTCATGACTAGAATCACAGGTTGGATGTGACACGGTGATGGTTTTCTATGAACACCAGTGGAAGGAGTGGAACAGGATGAGAAAGAAAGAGAAGCCAAACTATGAGGTGACCCAACAAAGTCTGGCCAACACACAGGAGTTCTGAAGCATCTATGGCCCATCAGAGTTGTCTCCAAATGGACCAAAATGGCTTGGCCTTTTTACCCTCCACCATGATCAGTCATTGACTATGGACTATCTCTGAGACTCTCTTGGGGTTAGGCTCTCTTCAGCTGAGGCAAAGTTTGCAAGACTAGACCACTGAAGCTCACTGCTGCCTAGCATCTAAACCGGGAGAATAGTCCTTCCTTGAGGAGATAACTGGACATATCTTGTGTCCACCACAGTGTAAAAATCCATTCTTTATGTTTGGGGGGAGGGCAGTTCCCCAGGACTCCAGCAGGCCTCACTCTGTGGAAGCCTTTGAGGGAGAAACTTTGGTAGGCTGAAAGCAAGGCCTGCAGCGGCAGCTGGGCCCCAGCCTGTGACTGACCCTCACTCTCTTCTCCTCCACAGTCTCTTCTAGTTCCCCTCACCCTCAGTTATCACCTCTGCTGATCATGATGGCTGACCTGCTGCAGCATCTCAGGCCTTTATCCCTTAGAGGTCCAAGCTCTGATCACCATGTCTTCTCAAGGATCACTAGTCTAGCCATTAACCATCTCTGTCACAACCGGGTGACAAAGAACTTGGAGACCCCATGGGGATCATTTGGATGTCACACATATTACTCCCTGTCCCCATTATAAAACAGCAACCTGACTCCCTTCATTTGATCAGGGTTAATGACCTGTGCCTAGATGGTCACTCTTCTGGCCTGCTGGTCCCTGGACAAGAAGCCCCAAGTGCTCAGGAGCAGTAGTAGCCCAAACTATGATGAGATGTAGCATTCTAATACAGTGATACAAGCTGTATAACATCCTTGTTGCCTGTCCATTTATTTTTTTTCTTGGGGATCCCATATTCTATTAACTGTCTTCATAATTCTCTGAGTCAGGTCCCTGTGGCTGCCCGTGGGCCCTGCTGTTAATTATTGTAACTGCATCTACCTGGTTTCTAGCAATCAAGTCCTACCACTTGGCCTCTATTATTTCAGCATTTTATTATCCCTATTGTTATCCAAAAGCCTAGTTCTGTAATGGGCATTCCTATAGGCAACCCTGATTTACAAGGCAAAAGCCCTATAATTGCAAACAACATTTTTGGAGAGTATCACTGGTGGTTAGCAATAGCCCTTCAATCTCATTGATCTTGCAGTTACCATCCACAAACTCCCACCATTATTTTTAAATGCCTAATACATTATTCCAAGTACTATTCTCTCCTTCATGGACATAACATCCCAATTCACCTCCAGTGAGAGTTTTAACAATTGGTCTGCCATCTTGTGCTAAGACCTAACTGTGCTTGGCTGTCACCGACAGACTCTTCATTATCAGCCGTAATGGCAGCAAGTGACCCAGCTCCAAATCCCTTTCTTGGACCACTTTTGGAATCAATAATCACAGGCTATGTTCTCCACAGGGAGACCCTGAAACAGAGTTTGATATGCAGGGACTGTGGAACTCTGTGGAAAGGAGAGGGCAGGAATAGATTTGGACAGAAGAAGTTGAACAGAGGATTGGACCGAACAAAACCTCAGCCAACTCCACTGGGAGCTCTGGTGTCCATGCAACCCATCAGTGTTGTCCCACAGTGAGAAGAAAGGGCCACATTTGTATCTGCAGCGGGTCAGCCAGTGCCCTTGGGTGAGGGGGCTCACTTCAGTTGAAGTAAAACTTGAAGAAGACAATTGAGGCCATCTACTCGCTTCATTTCCTATAGCGAGGCAGGGAATCCAAGTAGCCCAGCTCTGTATCCAAAGGAGCCACCGTCCTTATCACATTGGTAAAGATAGGAATGATCTCTAAGGAGTCTGCAGGCTAGAAGACCCTTCTAGTATAGCCCAGTATAGTGAGTGCTTCCTCGTGGTCCCTAAACATTGACACACTACATCCTGCTCATGGAATTTGTTATAACAGGTGATTACAAATGGGTGAGCTAAACAATAGAATCATGAGTTAGTCCAACATCCATATGTACAAGTACATATGTAGAAACTGGCACACTTTATTTCCCTACCGCAGTACAGATTATAAATGTATATGTGTAAAAGCAAAATAAATAGTTTCTGTCTTTGAGCCAAGCATTATATACATTTTGAAGGGGTTTGTATTTTTGCAGATACATTGAGCATTTTACCTAAAATGGAATTTGGTGGTCAGATTTTAGATGGTGTCATTATCTTTAACTTCCACCATCCATAATATAAACCAGATAAAAATTACATTCTATTCTAAGTCCCTTCCTCTAATTTTGTTCAAACTGGATACATGTTGGAAACTCATTGTCAATAGTACATAGGAAGGAAAGGCAATCTGTACAATTAGAGGCCCTTCACAAGCTCTTCAGAAATGCTTGCTCTCTTCGCTGCCTTCATGTTCTTATCATCACAGAGTAGGTGTAAAACTGAGGTATGCAGGAAATGTAATTATTGTGCCATAATCAAAATCAATTTCCCTTTCAAGGTCCATTCTTCTAGATGATTTAATCAACTCAGAGTGTCTTCTAGACATTTTCCTGGGCCATTTCTAGATCTGGAGGGCTGTGTACAGCCTAAGCATTTGTTGGGGCCAGGTAGAGCAACCATTTACACAGTATTTCAATAAATATTTATTGAGCACCTAGTACTATGAGCCAAATACTAATCTTGGTCTAGGGATATAGCACTAAACAAAAACAAATGAAATCCTGGTGCTTTAGATGTTTACATTCTACTGGAAAAAGATAATAAGGCCGATAAGCAGGGTGGAAAATTGTCTGGCTCTTGTCACCTGTCCAAGCTGATGTTCATTCTCTCCTGTTTTTCTGTCATCAGCCCCAACTTCCAGGCCCAAATCTTGTTTGAGTCCCCATCCAGGCAGAGCTCTGTGAGCCTATCTGACTTCAGCTTTCCCAAGACCTACCATGCAGAAATGTCTAACTATCTCTGGTATATAAAACATGAGGAACTCTGGAATCCTACTATACCCCTAGGTTTTCTCCAAGAAGAATTTGAGCCTGTCTGATCTCAGAATCTTCAAACCTTCTAACAGCCTATATCTTCCAGGAATGGGGTAGGAAGGGCTTGAGACCGGACCACTTCTGTGGGACCTGACCAAAGTCTCAGCTCCCCTCTCCCTAACTCTCCTTCTTCCAGCCCAGAGAATCTCTCTCTTGTCTGCCAGCAGAGTAGCCTGGCTCTTCATCTACCCTCCAATCTACTTGTTAGGCCTTGACTGTAACTCTGAGTCCTTGGGCACTTAGGATCTTATAACTCAAAGATACAGTCCTTGGAATTCATATGCCCTCTTCTGCAAATCTCCAAAGCATGTTCCCCACTTTTCTGCTGCATCATCTCTTCACTGAGCTTGATATGCTGCTAGTCAGCAGCATTGGGGAATCTTGAGGAAAGGTAAGAAGTACCCAGAAGGCTGGGAAAGAAACCTTAGTTATTACATATTATCCCATCTCATCTCAAATGATAGTTTGACTTTCCAGAATGTCCATTCTTTCATTTTAATATGGGAGCCCAAACTACATTTTAGATGTTATTCAACTTGCCATTGAATAGAAGAATCTTGACCATCACTGAACAACCTCCCCATGGGGGACTCATGGCCCTTTAAGTTCAGAATATTTAAGAACCTTGGCAGTTGCTCACAGTATTTTTCTGGTACACATATGGAAACATCAAAAACCAAACACTAATAGTAGTGATATCTAAGTGGTGGAATTATGAGAGATTTTCATTTTCTATTTCAACTTGTCTGCATTTTCCTAAATTTTCTGTAATAAGCATGAATCTTTTGAAGAAACCTCCTCTGTTTTCACAACTTGAATTCTGCATGTGGAGATGAAGTCGGTCTCTGGGCTAATTCCAGGAACTGGATTTACAAGAGGGAAGTCAACTTTTTCTTCTATGTCATGGCTTTCGGCACTCGGTTATCATGACTTCACTAACTATTCTCTTTTCCAAATGTAACACCCACCATCAGTGTCTGCACGCCACCACTGAAGAGTACGTCACAGTGCTGGGCACATTTGCCTTGGTGCTCTCTGGTTGTGCAGTGTCCCTCCTAAAGTCAGGTCACTGTAAAAAGCATCTAAAACTAATTTTTGGTTTCTCAGAAAGTAAAATTAAGCATGGAGGAATGAATGATGATACCCAAATGGCAACTCATTCTCTTTCAAGCTATTCTGGGATCTTTTAAGCAAGGAGACAACTTTCAAGAAAACTACTGAAGGTTTGATATAGATGCCCTTAGTGGGAAGTAAAATAGCTGTTCTCCTCACCTATGTGAAAAGGAAAACTAAGAGGCTGATGAATTCTGACTTTCTACATTGATAGCATTCCTTTTAGTCTTATCTAACATCACTAGGCAAATATCTAAGTTCCATATTTTCCACTAATACTTCATAATTAGGTGCCTTATTTTGGTTGGCCTATTAATGCTGGCCCATGCACAACCCCCATATTCTGTATAAAATGTTTCTACAACATACTTATTTCCTCAACTGCCTTACTGGACAAATTCAGGTAGAGAATAAGGATGGTCTTATCGTGTTTTCTAAAGATAATCCCAACATGTAAGATATTTCCTAGCCTTTTGCCCCAAATCAATGTCTTCCCAGCTAACGTTATCAGCAGCTACTGGTGAATCAGCAGAGTTCAGGGGCATAAAAATTAAGACTTCTTTTACTACTGACACAGTCAAATGTGGATGGCTAAAACCATTTTAAAAGCTCCCGGGCGGGGGGGGCGGGGGGCAGCCCTGGTGGCTCAGCAGTTCAGCGCCTGCCTTTGGCCCAGAGCCTGATCCTGGAGGCCAGGGATCGTGTCCCACGTCGGGCTCCCTGCGTGGAGCCTGCTTCTCCCTCTGCCTGTGTCTCTGCCTCTCTCTCTGTGTGTGTGTGTGTGTCTCTCATGACTAAATAAATAAAACCTTAAAAAAAAAGCACCTAAGGGAAACCATACCTGAGATTCTCAACCTATTTTGCCAATAGTATATTTCCAATCACAATGAGAAACAAATGTTTTCAAAAGTTTAAAACACTGTGTGAATCTGGAGAAAAAGCAATAGAGATTCATGTGGTTTTTCTGCCACCTAAGACACCCTTCTCAGCTCGGTAAACATATCCTTGAACATAAATTAGGTGATTACAAAAATCATATGTCTCGCAAGACTTTTTGTTGACTCTCACTTCTCTCCCCCAGTCTTCCCTAGGCCTCAGGCCTCACCATTAGGAAACACCTGGGTTTCAAACTTAGAATTCTTGAATCTCAATTATTTGTGGAAAGACCATCCATATTCCAGAGGAATAAAAAAATCTACATCTCTTAATCTATGCTCTGCCATTTCCTACGTGGCTTTGGTCAAATTATTCAATATTTTTATCAGGCTCCTTCTTTTGACCTGAAAATTTTGTTTCACATCTGAAAAAGAAAAAAAAAATAAGAGGAATATCCCAAATACACAATGAAGTTAAAATGACTTAAACGGCAAAGTGCTCATTCAGAATATACACAGAGATCATCAGCAAAGTAGGATATTCGAGGTATGTGTGTCTGTGACTATAAAGAACTGTCCTCAAAATATAACATCAAAAATCAATGGGGAATGGGCAATTTATGCCACCAAATACTATTGGGGACATTAGCCAGCTTTTACAAAGAAATAAATCTAGATTACCATCCCATTTAACCTGTTAAAACATATTTAAGATGAATTAGAGGGTATGTTGAAAAATAAAATTATCTTAAAAGCTAGGAGAAAACATTAATGGTATTATCTGATCTCTTTAAATGAGTGGATTTTATAATAAGAAAAACGATGTTAGAAATTCCAAAAGAAATAGTACTATGTATGCACACATAAAAATGTAAATGAATAAAATTAAAGAATCAAAAATTGGGAGAATATAAATACAACAAAAAATAATGAAATATCATGCTTCTTTATACATGAAAAACTTACAAATCTGTAGGTACAAGGATGTTCATTGTCTCTAATGACAAAGACTTAGAAGCAACCTAAAGCCAACCAGCAGAGGAATGGTTAAATAAATTAAGGTATTTCCATACTATGAAATGGAACAACTTTTAAAAAAGGATGGGGTATTTTTATATATACCGACTTGGAAAGATGCCCATGATACATAGTTAAAGGGGAAAAAGCAAATTGTAGCATATTATGTATTTTTTAAATTTTATTCTTTTAAAAAAGAAAAATACATATATATTAAGATGATAAATAGATGGATAGATAGATAGATGATAGATAGATAGATAGATAGATAGATGATAGATGATAGAAAAACATCCAGAAAAAATATCCATCTATTAATTTTAGTTATCATTAAGGAGTTTGACTAGAAAATGGGAGGTTTTTTACTCTTTTACTTTGTATATTCCTGATTAGGACTTTTTTTTTTCAAAGTTTATGCATTAGTTTTGTCATACAAGATAAATAAAATGGGTTGAAGTAACAAACACACAAAATTACACGCTCTTAAGGAGAAAGGGAGCAGGAGATATGCATAGCTATTCACAGAAGAGAATATCCACCACATGGCTCTTTATTTTTTCTTTAACTTTGCACACATTTCCGAATTCAAAGAATCCTAAGTTCAAGGAATGACAGGCCATTGAAAAATGCCTATCAATTGGCAACTATTTTAAAGAGTAGTACCAGATGACGATGATGTTCACAGGACTAGTAGGCCCTCCCACATGTTATCATATTTTTAAAAAAGAAGAGCTGTAACTTAATGATCTAGTGTGAGTCCTCAAAGTGTGGTCCCTGGAGGAGCAGTATCATCATCTGGGAACTTGTAAGGAATGCAAATTCTCAAATCCCTCCCCACACTTGGTGAATCAGAAATCTGGAGGTAGAGCTCTGCCATCTGTGTTTTAACATGGCTTCCAAATGAATCTCACGAATGAGAAAGTTTGAGAACCATTGATCTAGTCGTTACATTTCTACTATTTTACTGTAAGGCAGGGTTTCTCAACAGCAGCACTATTGATATTTGGGGCTGCAAATTTTTTTGTGTGTTGAAAAGTGTGTCCTATGCATTGTAGAATGTTTATGGACATCCTTTGCCTCTACCCACTGGATGCCAGTAGCAACACCCCGCCCAGTCATGACAATCAAAAATGTTTTCAACAGTGCCAAATGTTGGGGGTGGGAGCAGGATGGAGGTCAAAATTGCCTCTGGTTGGGAATCATTGCCTAAGGAAATACTCCAAAATGTGGAGGAAGAAACCATGGAAAGATGTTTTTATATATCTGTTTCACTTAGGGTTAGGGTACAAGCCATTCTGTCCCATATACGGTAGTGAGGCAATAATAAGTATTACATATGTAAGACATGAGAATTGCTCATGATCAAAGTGAAAAATGCTGGGTATAAATTATATAAAAAGGATTTCTCAAATACATATGAAGATAAATTATTTATACTTCATATCACCTAAATGTTGACAGTGTCATGCTCCTGCTCAAAACCCAAGATTAGATTCCTACACTCTTGGAATTAGATCCTGAACATTTACCAAGGCCCATGAGACTCCTCAAAGCCTCCCTACCTCCTCTGACTCACTCCCCAGTCTTCAGCCACACTCTCCCCTTCTTTGTTTCTAGAACCAAGCACAGTGTCATGGCTGGGGCTTTGCATCTACTATTCCCTACCTTGGATTTTCCCTCCCCTGGGATATGCAACTAAGCAGATCTCTGCTCAAATGTCCCTTCCTTCAGGGGGGCTCCCTGAGTACTCTGCCTACCACATGTAGCATTTCCCACTACTCTCTGCTCATTAGAATTATCTGAGGGTTATATTATCTGCAGGCAGGCAGGCTCCACCCATACTAAGTAAACAAGAATCTCTGGAGGTGGATTCCTGGTGACTAGGGTTTTTTAAAAGGGATCAGCGGAAGAACTACTTCTCAGTTTTTCCTGTATTTCAGTGACTAAAATCACACTGTATATTTGTTGGTGTATTATTTGTTGTCTGGTTTTCCCACTAGATTATAAACTTCATATGGGCAAAGATTTTGTCTATTTCACCCCCTGCACTATCCCTGACATCCAAAATAGTGTCCAATACCTAGTAGGCACTCAATAGATTTTTTATAAATGAATACTAGTTACATTGAGCTATTGTTCATGGTTACTGATGGGTTTTTCCTTTTATTATACTTTTCTAAACCCTCCAAATTCTGATGTTACTTTTAATCAGAAAAAAAACCAATTTTTAAATCTGACTTTGAAAATTGTGATCTATTTGAAGCACGGTGATTAACATGTAATAGATATTCAACAACTAGTAATTATCATTAGTGATTATTTTTTATATTATCTATTATACAAGGGCTTTGGCTATAATATCCCATTTTATCTATAGTGTTGTTACCATATAGAATACACATTCCCCTAGACATAAGTTATCATTATTATTATTATTATTATTATTTTACTTTACTAAGTCCTTCTAATCTTGTTAGATATTCTGAATATTGCTTTAAAGATACTTTAGAATCTCCCTCTAATGTGCAATCAATGAGTATGAAACAAGTAAATAATTGAAAATGTTTCAATCTTCTACACTGAAGTCAGCGTAAAAAGGTATTTACTAATTGCAAAGAATAAGGCCATGTCAGCTATGAATATACAACTGCCATATGAAGCTCCTTTTCCATAATGTGCTTTGAGGGAATTACATGCACATGGTTTAAAAGATTATTTAAAAGCAAAAATGTCAGAATATAGGGATGATGCCAGTTTAGAAGAGTAGTTGTCAACTTGCTTTGGAAAAAAATAATGTAAAAAAAAAAAAAAAAGAAAGAAAAAAATAATGTAATATTTAGATGTAAAATTGAATACTTTAAAATCAGTTCAAACCAATTGATTTGTAACTTAACATATTAAAGATGGCTGAAATACCAGTGAATGACCACGTCAACACACATTAGTGCTAAATACAAAAACATTTATGAGCATTCTTCTGCTTTTGCAATATTTGAAAATTTTTCTAACATCCAGCCATGACTGCAAAGGAAAAGATTGAATTTCTCCTTAGTCCTCAGTCTTATTAAAAAAAAAAAAAAAAAGAGATAAAGACCACTGTAGACAGTAGCATACTTTGTACAAAAGAGGGTAGGCAAGCTATGGTTAGCAAGGATCCCCTCAAAATAGTCGTAGCACATGTGAATCATAAGTCAAGCACATTTAAAATTTATTCTATTTTTAACAGCTTCTCTTCACTTAAGTGGGCAAAGTCACAAGTAACATTTCACATACAAGTGCCTAAGCTGTATTTTCTCAGCAGGTGTGACCTGATGGCAAGAAAACATTTACCACCACAATTTCCCCATTCAAATTAAACCATCCTAAGGTTATGTGTGTTGGAAAATAACAGCATTCCAGAGATAGGGAAGGGAGCACTTCTAATACACCTCCAATAACTTGAGAGTTGTCCTGCAGGCAATTATGTGGCTTTCAACTTCCTCTGCAAGTCACTATGGTAACAGCAAAGCACAGAGTTAAAAGAAAGTTTGCATCTGTATATTTGTTTGGAGCTGAACTATTATTAAATGCTTTGGTCTTCTTAATTCAGCATTAATTTTGAGTTTTATAGTAAAGCTCTCTTTCAGTCTGAGTCATTTGGTTGTGATTTAAAGCAACTAAGAAATTTCTTTGGGTTAGCAATTCAGCTCACTTTTGGAAAAAACTTACCCAGCAGAAGGCTGCAAGGATTTTTTTGTCTGGGGTCCAACATCTGTAGCACCGGATCATAGATTATTTCTAAAATAATCTTAAATTGATGGATCATTGCTCCTTCCATTTGGACCCAACAAAAAGTAGCTCTGGCATTTCCTCTCCTTTTTATGCTGTAAACTATATATCAGTTTTGCAGCTCTTGCCAGAAAAATGAATTCTTACCCATTTCAAGATTTTATAAACTTGAATTTTACTTAACAGTATTAGAATTGCTTTTACAGTGAATGTATATCAAGTGCTATTTCATGAACAAATTTAAAAAATCATAATTATTTTTGTCAGGCTATTTTAAACTAAGCAGTATTAATAAATAGCCATTTTCGAAAGAGTGCAGTTTGGGATCTTTTTTCCTATTAGTCAAGCATTAACAGTCACTAAACTTCGAGCTCTTCATGTTGCTTAGAATCTTTGCTGTAAGAATTTCTGGGAATAAATTAATGGCGAGTAAACAACCATGTAGAGGAATTCCCAAATATTGTTATAAGATCGGAATGTTTTTGCACCTCCTTACCCATCCATCAGTTCACTGTACATTAATCTTTCAACCATGTCTTTGCTCTCACCTTTCTCGTTCAGATGTGTTCTTTTGCCTTTTGGTCTTTGTTTTGCCATAGAAGGGGAGTTTCTTTCATTTCTTTGCCGAAAACAGGTTAAATCGGAGCTCAAAATTTACAACACTGTCATGGAGTTTAAGGCCTAATGAAATCTAAGCCCGACCAGAGGGGTGGAACTTTCCAGAAATGACCACAATTTGACCTCTTTGAGTCAGCTGCTACAGAGTTCCAAAGCCAGGTGGCATAGGAGGGCAAGATCCATAACATTTTCAAACTTACATAGTAGGCCTTTAGCAAAGCAAGCTAAGAGCAGCATTTCCTAAAACATAACTCCTCAGGAAAGAGATCTATGACATCTGAGTCAGCTAGAGAAGATGTGAGTCAAGCAAAGATGAGCAGGGATATTTTTCTTCAGGACTTTTCAGAGCCTTTATTATGCTATTGTGTATTGTGAATATCCAAGGGAAAAAATGGCATACAATTTTCTCCAAAAGTTATTTTACTCTGAAATGTCTATTTTTGTAACTCTTATCACAGAAAGGGGGTTTGCAGAATCCACTTTAGTGAAAGATATCATCAGACCCGTAGTAAAAATCTGCATGGTTTCTGAGTCAGATCCTCCCTTCCAAAAATACAATTCAACTGCATTTTAAGCTACTGGAAGAATAACTTATTGTTTTTGAGAGTTTTCCATCTTTGGTACTAGATTGGATTTTTTTTCCATGCATGGCTTTTCTTTCCTTTACTAGCCTATGTTTCTCTCTACATATGTTTACTAGTTCAAGTCTTTAGAAATAATGGCACTTGTAATACCCAGCTGGTCCCCACAGCGGGAGTGGGAATTTTGATATCCAATGATTTGAAGTAAAAACAAAACAAACCAAACACACACAAAAACCCTGAGATTCAAATAAATTTTCAGGATAGTATGCTGGCAGTACTTTGAAATTATGGTTGACTCTCTTTGGGGTCCTAAACCAACCACTTAAGTATTTAACAGTTTGTTGAGGTAGACAATAGGTAAGTTCACATTTTAGTCAGGAAGTTTGCAATGGCCTTAATACATTTTCCAAGACATCCTCTGTTTGAGGGACTTCTTTGCTTCCCACTATTAGAAGGGAATCTAATCTGATTTAAACATTGATATGACAGTGTATTTGCCTATAGACACGAATCATAATTTGGTAGATCGTGATTGCTACCCCAAATCAGTCTTCGTTCTCAGCACCTTTTCTAACTGAAAAGTTGTTTGATTTTTCAACACTCAGCTACTGGTTGGTTGATATTCAGAAAAATAATTGAAGTATATATAAACATACACACACACACACACACACACAAGCACACATTCTCTAACAGTGAATCAGAAAGCATGGATTCTATTTAATACACTTCCACATTGTCTTCTTAACTTACTTTCTCAACTACATTTGATTTTTCTAAAAGTTGCTGCACGTAACTTGATTTTCCAAAATTAGGAAAAAAATTCCAAGCTGTTAGGGAAATTTAACCTGCGGTAATGTAAATATAACAAGAATACAAAAAACTCTGTTGTTTAATAAAATCTACTGATAACAAGATTATTTTAAAGCACTCATAAGTTAAAGCCGGTTTTATTAAAGTCAAGTAGAAAGTGTGCAGAGAAATGGACAGAAAGGATACAAGTTTGCGATGGAATGAATGCTCCACATTCACACATGCATAAGAGCACAAAATGAACATTTGTCCACAGGAAATTTAGGAAACCGATGCATTGGCAGAAATCCATTACAAGAGTCCTCTTGCATAACCCACTGGCTGAGATAGAGAAATCTTTCCCCGAGGTGGAGTCTGACTTGCAGTTCTAGCCTCCTACTCTCCATCCTATTTAAACTCCGTCTCAGTGTCCTCCTCTAGATTTGATCCTACTCTGGATTCAAAGACCAGGCCTTTGGCTGAGAAGGAAGAACATGAAGAGCTTGGGGAAAACTGAAAACTAGTCTAGCCCCATTTCGGCCTTCATCCATCCCCCCTCATGGCCCACAACCTATACGCTGTTGCTTACTGGGATGCCCTGGAAAGCTGAGCGCCCCCTCCCCTTACCCAAGTTCCTCCAGATGCTACAGATCTCTTCCACCTCTACCCTTGTGTCCTCCTGACAGCCCCGAGCGCTCTCTCCAATAGTCAGCCCTTGGGTGTCCCTGGATTTCTAGCCCCCCCTTTTTGAGTTTGATGCAGTTCTGTCTCCTGGGATTTCACTGTCCTGCTACTAACTGAAATTACAGCTGTTATTGAATAAGAAAATCCATCTTCAATCCTCAATTAATCTTCACATCATCCCCTCCCTTTGCAGTCTCCCTGGAACCGGTCCTAATCTTCTTCTACCCTGTTGGCCAAGAGGCCTTATATCTTCACTCTTTCATTACATTTTTGCTTCTATTTCTACCTTCTCCGTGCCCTATTACCTCTGCGCCCTGTTCTCTGCTAGAAAAATCTTGTCAACTTAGATCTTTGCTAGCTCTAGATGAAGTTGTTAAGGCAACTTTTACCTAATAGGTACTCTAGTGATTAGTTATGTTTTCTTTCTCTATTTGCCTTAGCAAGCTTTTTTTTTTTTTTAATTGTGATGGAGTCAATGAAGGAGTACACAAAAAGGTCTTACTTTAAAACCAAAAAAGAAAACTCTGTTTTTCCTTCACAGTGAATCTTACTAATGACTTCTATAATAAGAGGCTCTGGGAAAGGCTCAAGAGAGATCTTAAGCAGAGGTCAACAGGTGTATTAAAGAGAAGCAAAGTCTCACTCACTCCATTGGCCCCAACTCCGGGTTAAGAGAATGTTTAAATCATTCTGCAGAGTTGGTAAATGCAGTAGCAAAGTGGCAGAGTTTCTTATATTTCAAAGGAAACGTTAAACTTGAAGTCTCTGATAACTCATTGATGCCCTAAAATATGAGGACCCCTTCTAGAATGTAGCTAAGACAACAGTGCTCACAGCTCTGCCTGCAAAATAAAGCAGATAAAAGCTCTGCCTGCAAAATAAAGCAGATAAAAAGT
Organism: Canis lupus familiaris; assembly: GCF_011100685.1. Taxonomy (NCBI): domain Eukaryota; kingdom Metazoa; phylum Chordata; class Mammalia; order Carnivora; family Canidae; genus Canis; species Canis lupus. The sequence continues at coordinate 47,458,346 of NC_049240.1, forward strand.
GAAAAACAGGAGACAGAAATCTTGAATATTCAGTCAAAATTTGAGTCCTTTTGCACACAATAAATCTATTCGAATCAGGCTGTCAATCACAATTCTACAGTAAGGAATACAAATTCAGACCTTCTATGGAAGGATCTTATGATCTCGTGGAAGTTGGCAGAATGAAAAACCAGCCAGTAACGAAGGGTAGGAGTCCTAGCCCACACCACGGCAATGATGCTTCCAAAGGCACCGAAACCAGACTGCCTGGGTTTGCACCTCAGCTCCGTGTGACAGCAAGCACTTCACTTCTCTCTCAGCCTCAGTCTTCTCACTTGTAAAACAGGCTTAATAACAGAAGCCACCTTGTGGAATGACTATGCGGATTAAGTCAGATAATACCATTGCTTAGAACAATACTTTTTTTTTTTTTTTTAATGTTGGATTAGGTCAAGGGCATTTGCTGGCTGTGAACTTGTGCAGTGGAGAGTCCTAAATCCATGGCTTTGGTCCTTAGTTTCATTCAGGAGACAGAAGGCATGGCTTCTTGGTAACAGAAATGGTACTTCAAAGACCTGGGTTTGTGAAAAGATGGAAATAAAGCAAGTCTTCCTGCCTCCTCTGATAGCGGATCAAACATAGGGTCCCTCGAGTCCAGCATTCCAATGTTCCACCATAGGCTCTGAGATGGAGACCCTCTGCCTTGCAGTGACGTTCCTTTGCCTCACTTTATTCTCCACACTCATGGTTCCCTTGCGTTGGGATGTCTGGTGATGTGCGAGTTTAGTGTTCTCAGCACCCTGTCCTTCCATATGCTAACCCTATTTCCTCAACATCACTCAAACCTCACCTTCCTAATGTTGATATAAAATTAAGTAGCCTTCAAAGGTAAGAATAAGCATCACTGTTTAAAAGTCTCAGTATTTAGAATGGGGTTTTATTTTCCTTTTAAGAGTCCTGTATTGAAACAGGCGAAGCGTTAACCATTAATAAAACCACATCCTAATGTGTCATTGGTATTCCAGCTCCCCGCTACAGTCCTCACACAAGCAAACATGTCTTCGATTCCAATGGGACTCTTTTCCTGTGCAAATTCTACAGGATTCTGTATTTTACTGAGGTGTGAGCTCAACGCGATGTCCAAAATGAGTGGAGACACTTAGAATTTGGCATACACCTAAGTGTCTCAGAACCTACCTTCTCTACAAAACATCTTGCAGTTAGCATTTGTCAGGAACACTTTTCTCACTCCAATCACTAAAAACTTATTTTCTAAAAATCTATGTCAATTATCATTAACTATACATATATTATTCTATTTATTGTGTTTGGATTCTTACAGATTTGAGGCATGTCACACCTGATTCCTCCATTGACTATAAACATTTCGAAGGCCAAATCTTGTTAAGTCTCCACAGTAATTTTTGCTGTTTATTTATTTATTCATCCCACATCTTTTGAGCACCCACAACATCCGGGTACTACAGGGATAAAAAGCCGGACAAGACAGTGAATCCCTCTCCCCAAAGTCATCAGTTCTTTTTTCATACAATAAAGCATGAAGAGTAGAAGATTTTCAAATGTCATGGTAGTTGCAGTTTTTCTAGAAGTAGAAAAATGTCTTGCCTGTGTTGCATTCTCCGTTTTGCCAAAGCCAATCACTGCCCTTACTGTCTTTCTTTAAATTGAAAGAAAGAAAAAAGAATTCAAGAACACAGAATTTTATACATCCATAGTAGCCACAATTTTGCTTCAAACTCATAGAATCTTCTCTCTTTCCCATCCCTCTCCAGGATTGTGGCCAAAGCCTCCAAGAACCTCATGTCCACTCAAAGCCTAGGGATTGTATTTGGACCTACCCTTCTGCGAGCTCAAGATGAAATGGGGAACATGGCGGTACATATGGTATACCAAAACCAGATAGCTGAGCTCATGCTGAGTGAGTACAATAAGATCTTCGGCTCAGAGGAAGACTGACAGGCAAGACAAGTGACTGAATATGTTCACATCTGTCTCGATGCCTAATATTTTTACATTTCTGTAAACATATTTCTGAAATATTTTTTTCCTTTCAAGCGACAGATGCCTCATTTTGTGAAAACTTAATGATAATTTTGTGTTTAAGTTCCAAACATTTGAATAAAATAGTTGACAATATTTGCCTATATGTGTTCTACATTAACCCCTTCATTGCTATTCCTTCGAGCATTTCTAGGCATTCATTATGCGTGCTCCACACTAGAAAATAGTGTGCAGAGCACCACGCATATCCAAAAGACAGTTTCAAAACTGCTCCTAGGCATTGGGTGTGGAATCGTGTCAGTGTGAGTGTTGTCAATATGGGTATGAGGGCACACAGGTGAGCCTTATCACTACCCTGGCTGCCTCGCGCATGTCCCCATGCTCTTACTTGTACATGAATAGAACCAAAAGAGGGAAGAAGTCAGAAACTAATCATTTTTATATAGCACAAAAAAGATCAGGTTCTCCACTAAAATAGATGTTATTTCATCTTTCAGGAGCATTTTTGCGTGTGCAAATATAAAATACAGCCCGGTTATCCTCAATGCTAGTTGGTGAAATTCACAAATGCAACATGTTGAGTGGCAATTTTTCTGAAGAGAAAAAAAGAGAGTTCAAATCATTTACCATTGAAGATTACGTGCACACACACACACACACATATGTAAAATACACACGCACACATACATATACACTATTTGCAGTCCCAGAAACATACTGTCTTATAAATTAGAAGCAAAATTAGTGTCCTGGAATTTTGATCTTTATATATACAGGAATTGCATGACTGCTCATTTTTAATGTTAGCATCCATTTTGAATCTTCATCAAACTGTAGATCTTCCTCTGCCCTGGCTATGTCATTTTAAGTAGAATTTTTATTATGCTTCTGAGGATGCTTTATTGGTGAATTACATTAAATCCATCTAGAAAGAACTTTCTAAAAAGCCTTTTTTTTTTTTCATATGCCCTAAGGATTACTTGACTAGACTTGGATTGCTTTATCCATGGTTAGTTTCAGTTGTCATGGATAAACAAAGGAGTAACTGTCTAGAATTTTTCAAACATTGTTTTATTTTTGAAAAGTATGTTCTAGCTGAACACATCTCATACCTGGTTTTGTGAAAGTATTCTGCTGATAAAAATGTAGACTTCTGACAGTTTTTTAATCAAATTCAAAAGGAATAAATAAAATTAATCCAGTGCAATGAAGAGTAAGTCTAGTTATCGATTTGTTCGTAAAGTGAAAAATAAAGCATGTAAATAAAATGTGTGAAGCATGGATTCAAAAGCAAACACTCTGAGCCGTAATGAGCTCAAAGGCATAGGCTCTACGGAGATGGGGTATGATACAGGGAGAGAGTATGCTCAAGAGATAGCCGGATGTGAAGGCAGCTCCATGTAGGCTGAAAGAAGTTACCTTGCCCCTCTTGAATGTCTTCATCTTGGCAATGGTGCCAGTAAGTCGGCTCATGGCCAAGAACAGAGAAGCAACCGCAATAAATGCTGAAGAGTAGTTTCATCAAGTGGGACGTATACACACACCACAAAGCCAAGGCAAGTCACACGAGGCAGAAGCATGAACCAGTGGGCAGAACTAGCCCACTGGTAACAGTGGACTAATAGGCTTGCCAGCCTCAAGCTCTTCTATGTAAAGTTGTGCTTACACCTTTCAGAAAAACACGGAGATCTGCAACAAGAGTTTCTGACATTCTATTTCAAGTCCTCTTATTTCCATGACATTCCATATTTTGATTTACATCTTCTCCAAGATCTTAACTACTTCCCTTTCTGAAGGGGGGAGAGTGGGTTTAGTGGTCCCCACGTTTAAATCGTACCCCTTCCTGTGTCCATCTTCAAAGTTATCCTGGGAACATCAGCCAGAAAGAAACAGCACTAATAGCCAAAGAGAAGTGGCACTACCTGCTTCGAGCAGGGACTCATAGTCCCACATCTCTGCCGCTTTCCAGATTTATAATCTTCAAAAGCACCAGCTTCTTGATTTTCCATCTGATGGGATTTAGCCTGATTCAAACCCCAGCTGTGTCCTGTTCCTGGTTGCTAAGGGCATTGAATCAGAGACTGTGTTTCCTCTCAGGGACAATACCATTCCGCAGTACTGAGTCAAAGCACCCATCAGAGGATCCGATGGCATAAAAAGGGTGACAGCAAAGGGTCATTAGATTCCCGAACATTCCAAAGACAGTTTAATGATGGTCATATCAACTGTTCCAAGTTTTAAAGCCAAGAATGTACGTATATTAGGTTGACCCACTAAGGGGTTAGATTTTATAAAACTGATAAATATTCTTCACCAAGAAGACATTTAAAAAATGAGCACTTCTTGATCATCTCATTGGAGTCAAGTACAAGTCTAGGCAGTAGCAATACAAATATAAAATAAGGCAAATTCCCACCTTCTGTAAGGTCCATAGTCCAATAAGAGAGAAAATCATCTAAAGATTAATTTAGGATCAAGCACTTCAGCCACCTTAATAACCATGCTGCCCCAGGGTTCGGCACCTATACACAGAGATGCTCAAAAAGCATTTTGAATGAGTGAACAAGCAGAAGCTAGTACAGAAATATTAACAAAGTTCAGTGGTTGACAGAGAACCAAATAACAAATTGTGCCTGGGGTGAGTCAAGTAAAGTTTCACTGGAACGGTAACCTTTTTAATCTAATTTTGACCAGTGAATAAGATTAACCAAAGAAAGCCATAGAAAACCTTTGTTTCTTTAAAAAAAAAAAAAATCTGTAAGGGTAACTGGTATTTTCTCCTGCCTGTGTTTATATGTATATTTGTATGTGTGCCTGTGTGTGCTTTTAAACATTTTCCATCACGCAATGATAATCTTATATCTTTAGGAGCATTTCCATATTGTGATGACTAAATATTTTAAGAAATTATAACTTAGTCTGTAGAATGGGAACACAAGTCCAAAATAGTGTCCCTGGAAAAGGAAGCTAGTTGGTACATCTCACTTCAGCATGGATTTACCTACCCAGGCTGTGAAAGATTGCTCCTCTTTCACACTAATACAAAAAACTTTGCGGAGGCGGTATTTATTTTGTCCTATATGTTGGGGGTGTGACTTTACTTAGTGTGTGCCACATGACAGGATCACCATGCCACAGCTAGTAATTGAAAGCCATATGATGGTTCTCTCTATCCAATTAGAAAACAAAGGATCCAATTAAGAAAAATTAGAAAAGCTGTTAAAAAGGAACAATCACTTGCCAATGCTGCTGTCCTTACAGTTTAACACAGCTAGAAATTGACCTGTACTTCTCTTTTCCACATTTATTTTCGTGAATTATAAGTTAATCACCCTGTCAATTCCTAATTAAAAGGCCCTGTAAAGATTTTCATCCAAAAGGACTGTCACTAAGCGTTCTGGGTCAAATTGCTCTGTTGTCAAAAATAAGAAATAAAACCAAAATAATATCAACACTCTCCTTGGGAAACTCCAATCTTCATACCAAACAACAAAGACTTTCTTCAAACATAATAATCACGTTCAATTTTTTCAATTAAAATGTTTCATCTTATCTTTAGAAAATAGGTGGAATTTTTGTTCTCTTTCTTTAGACCAAGGGTTGCAAACCTAAATGTTACTAGGGCAAGGCGTGGAATATGAAAGAGTAAAGAAGAGCAGGCTTAAGGCATTATGAAGTGGTAGTGGCTGGGGAAAACTCCAGCTCAACTCCTGGCTAAAAGGGTCGGCTTCTCCTCAGCTCTAGCCGACGTTGCTTATGTGGGAATATGGACACGGTGTTGTCAGAACTTCAGATCTTTCATGACAAGCCAGAAATTCAGGAACTTATGTGAAACCTGATTTTTAAGGGCATCTCACAAAACACATCTAAGCAGACTTAGCCCGAGGTTCTCCATTTTTGCAAACTCCATGTTAAGCCTTCCCATGTTGCAAAGCCTGCTTTCCAGAAAAACTTTAGAGCATGAGCACACGGTGGAGATATGTAAATGAGCCAGAGCAATGTGTAAGAGAAGAAAATGAAAAAAAGAGAGAAAGAGGGATGAGCAGACTAAACACTTAGGAGAATTTGCTTTTTAGGTGCTGAGCAAATTATTTACTCTCTTTGGGTCTCAGTTTTCCAATCTGTAAAATAGAACTTGCTATAGCTTGCCTCTTAAGACTGTCTAATGGAATCCTGTGATGGAGGTGAAATAGGTAACATAGCACGAAACCCCAAGTTGTCCCTAACGGAAGCACATGATAGATCCCCAGCTTACTGGCCAACAGTTAGCTTTAGGAACTTCTAAAGACAATGAGAAGAGGGGCACCTGGGTGGCTGTCAGTTAAGCATCTGCCTTCAGCTCAGGTCATGATCCCAAGATCCTGGGATTGAGCCCTGCATCAGGCTCTTGCTCAGTGGGGAATCTGCCTCTGCCCCTCCCTCTCCATCTGCATCCCCCTGCCCACCTCATGACCTCTCTCATGCTCTTTCTCTCTCTCTCAAATAAATAAATTCTTTAAAAAAAAAAAAAGAGGTTTAAAGACAATGAGAAGGTTGAGATCAGATGCTGAAAAGCCTTGAATGCCCTACCAAGAGGTAGTCTATTAAGTCTCTAGTCAGTTTTGAGATCTAAAGGTTGTTTAGCAGGAAAATGACTTTCTCAGACCTGTAAAGATTCTGCTGGCACTTGATGGGGAGAGTTTGAAGAAGGGAGATAGAAAATTATTGCAGCAGGACTACTAATGCAGGTCTGAGTTCAGACAGAGGCAACCGACACGGTAATCGATATTATGGAGCATCATCTAACCGGGCTTCTGAGCTTCACCTACCATCTCTTCATTATGGTTGCCAAGTGTAGATCACCATTTGTTACTACACAGAACTCCGATAGCAGGGCCATGCCCAGCTGAGTTATAGGGTAGGGGGTGATCCTGGTAATCTGACTATGATTTGTCATTTGATAGTAACTACCTTGAGATATTTTGACCAAGTCATACCCGAGTCACTTGAGTATGTGACCTGCTTCCAGAGGGATCAGAAGGTCATTTCTATCTTACCTAGCTCTGATTTCTCCTTCCTTTCTTTTGGAGCAATATTGCTCCTTTGGTCACTCCCAGGGACCACAAAGAGAAATTGGTTCTGGGGAGTCTAATTATGATTAGCTAACATTGATTGAGTCCTTGTTACGTGCCAGGAACTGTATATATACATATATATATGCATGTATGTATGTCTCTATATTAATCTTCAGAGCTCTATGGAGGGAGGTATAATTATTATCCCTGGTTTATATTTGAGGAAATTGAGGGGCAGAATAATGAAGTTATCCAACTTCATGCACTTAGTAAGTGTCAGGTTAGTATTTGAATCTAAATAATATGGCTCCAGAGGCCCCTGCCTTAAATTAACTGCTGTACCATATGCTCACTCCATTAAGAAAAGGAACTGAAGAAACGTAAGCACATAAACACCCTAAATATTTACACTCCTTATGGGGGTACCTGGTCCCCCTTTTGTTACAACACCTGATGAGAGTTTCACTCTCATACTAATTTTCACAAAAGGACAAGAAAGATATCATGAACTTCCTCAAAGAAATCCAGAGAACCTTTGTTGTTATGGCAAAACATCATTCACGCTATTGCAATTATACTTTTAATATTTACATACCATTTCATCTTCCTACATGCTTTATGGACACTGGGCTTAGCATTTTACTACATTTACACCTGTTTAAAAGTAGCTGTTTGTGGGGCACCTGGGTGGTCAATGATTAAGCGTCTACCTTCCAGTGCAGGGTGTGATCCTAGAGTCCTGGGAGAGGGTCCTACAGCGGCCTCCTTGCAGGGAACCTGCTTCTCCCTCTGCCTGTGTCTCTGCCTTTCTCTCTCTCTCTCTGTATCTCTCATGAATAAATAAATAAAAATCTTTAAAAAATAATAAAAGTACCTGTTTGAGAAATTAAAAAATAAAATAAAAAATAAAAGTACCTGTTTGGGTGGCTTCTACTCTACGTTACATCGTGTTGTCCTGTGTTGGATCATTCATATTTGTCTACGTCCTTTTATCATCCATGATATCATACTCCCTATTATTGTCTTGAAATTCAATCTGGACCTTTAGAGGTCCCGTGCAAGATGAAAACCATGAGTCCCCAACAGTCTGCTTCTTAACCATACTTGAAAAAGAGGCAGGCATCAAGACACGCTGTGCCTCTTGCTGCCGGAGAGTGATCCTGAATCATCCAAATGATGAGAATACACTGAACATCTTGTACAAAAAGATGACAATTTCTGTAGTAGTGTTGTCAAAATGAAAATGTCTAGCTGTCTTGGTGAGAGACCTGACAATACATGCACACACACACACACACACACACACATGCTCTCTCTCACACACACACGTACACCCTTTATAGACTTATCCAGCTGAGTGTTGTTATCTTATACTTGAAACGAAGCATGTAGCATCCACGACATTCTTAAGCAATCATCTGGGTTCCATAGAACATTCCCCATTCAATCAGGAGAGCGCCAGGAAAGCAGTGAGGGAGAGTGATGACACTAGCTCATAGTTGCTGCTCAGTCTACACTTGTTGGATGAGTGAACCAAGACGAACACCCAGAAACATGAGCAACATTAAATACAAATAGGATCCACCATCGGGTTTCCTATCAACTAGTCACAGCAAGTTCCATGTAGTCTCATATCACTGGAGTTTGTACTAATTCCTATCCCCACAATAAAAGGTCATCAAACAGATACCCCTTCAGGAAACTCTCTTGAAGTCTAAGTCCCCAAGAAATCCTTCTATCTTATTGTTCAGCAGCAGAGAGGTGGTGAGATTCACTAACCTAACTCATGCAAGTCTAACAGCAAATTCTGACGACCTGGCTTCAGATCTGGAAAAGTCCAAGCATCTGTGACACGCAGCAGCATCTCCCACTCACCTTCCCCGCGCTGTCGAATATAAGGTTTATGTTAGATAAATTCTGTAGAGCATAGGATTTCTGACCAATATATGAAACTCGCAAAAGCCAAGAAATCTGGCAAATACAAAGCATTGGCCTGAAAAATCCTCACTTTCCTCTGGCACCAGCTAAGCTGACAGGTTTACTTGAGACACACACACACTCACATTTGAAGAGCAGGACTTGCGCTAACCATTCTCACATCACTAGCAAAATGTGTTCTAAGTCCATATTGTGAAGCATACTTGAGGACGTGTGGATTTTTCCACATCATTTGGTGACATTTTACACAGTTTAATTTCTGCTCTTTATTGCTAGACCCTACCTTTTTTTTTTTCCCTTGCGAAACATTCCACCAATGGGATTTCCTTCAGCATTTTAACCCTGGGCTCAGACTCTTTCCTCTCCTTCAACATCTATCTGTGTTGCTGCTGCACAGTTTTGCCACGATGTGTCAAATTGGAGCTCCCCTGGTCGAAAGGAAGAGGACAGAGGTGTTGAGCTGCTGGGGGGAGAGACACAGGTCATGGAGGGAGGGCCAGCCTGTGGCTCTGATGGGAAGCCCAGAACTGCCACCAGAGGCCAGCATGGACAGCTCCAGGATGTCCCCTTCCTCCGTCTCTGCAAAAGCCCAGGTGAAAGGCAGCTTTTAAGCTGGAAGGGGTGAAGAACACAATTGAAGCCAAAATTGGTTCGGGCTCACCATTTTTCTAGCTATCAGTTCTGAGGTCACAGTCACTAAAACTGGAAACTTAAAAATGACTTCAAAAAGGCAAACGCTAACTAGATTTCACACTGGATTTCATCTTACTTGGCATTACAGAAAGAATGCAGGTATTAAATAGACTGTTTCCTGTATACAATAAGGTTAATTAGTAGTGAGGGATGGAAAATCAGTGTAGACATAACTCTTTTCGACAGGTATCAAAAATAATCCCCAGATCCCTCCAGACCCCAGCTGCATTGAAAGAGGAGCAATATAAAGGATTCTTTAAGCACAGAATTTTCCAACATTCTCCAGGTGTCCTGTGCTCCAGGGACACAGGCCCTGAGACCCTGAGCGCACTGCCTTGGCGTGCCCTTCCTTTGCTCTAACTGAGGGCACAGCCACTGATGCTGAATTTTGAGGTGCCGCCTGCAGGCCGCCCAGCCTGAGCGCCCAGGAGTGCAAACAGAGAGACAGGAGAACAAAAAGCATATATTGCGGCCTGAACGGGACTTCCCTAAGCTCCTTATCAATAAGGTTAATAAGGGTCTATGCAATTTACTGATCACGAAGATGGAGCAACCCTCCTCTCACTCCCCATCTCCACCTCGGCGCTGGCTTTTAACGCTTTTCACAGCCAATCCCATAAAAGCCCCTTTGCCCGCACCCCAGAGACTAGACTCCAGTTCACTGTCCTGGCCTCTCTGAAATCTGTGGTCTGTTATTACACTTCTACCTGCCCCAGTTAAGCAGATTAACAGTTATTTCCTAGAATGTGATCTATGAGGCTCTTTGTAATTGAAGCTGGAGTACTCAGATATTTCTTGGGGGAAAAAAAAAAGAAAAAGAAAAGAAATGTATTTCTGAAAAACGAGGTCCTTTTTTCTCTTGGTTTAATTTTGTTAGCCTCAATCGTATGCATGATATAAAAAAAAAAAATCCCAAACTTCTATCTCCTCTATAAAATACATGTCATATCAAAAAGGTGACAAGAGGGGGGAAAAGTAATTAGTGAGTTCACAGAGTTCAGTAGAAAAGTTAAAATGGAGTAACACATTACTTTTTATGTTAAGATTTCACAAGACAAATCTTGCCTGTGTTTTAATTGCATGTGACCCTGGCAGTCCTACTCTGAAATGAAGTGCCGTAAAATTAAAGATGACAGACGCTCAAAACAAGTCTTGTGATCTTGATTAGACTACAAAGACCACACTCTCTCTCTGCTGCAACTCAGATATCATGGACTGTTTTATTTGGGGAATTGCTTCATTAATGCCTTCTTTGACTAGACATGTTTATTATTAAAAAAAATACTGAATATGGTGATATCTTGCATAGCTAAATAATTCCAAAAAAGCAAGTTATAAATGAGGAGTGTTTAAATAACACTAAGACCTAATATTTTTATAAATACATATATATGTATGCATATATACGTAAGTGTGGGGGCTGTAGATGTGTATGTACACAGTATACATCTGTCTTTGATGCATATCTTACCTATTCTAACCTAAAAATCTCTATTATAGCCTGAGAAGCAGAGCAATTTAATCTGTCATATTTCCTTATAGCCATATTAAGCTTCTCAGGCCAAGAGAATGTACGGAACGATTCATTACCCTATAAAAACTATTATTTCTGAGAAGCACTTCTTGAAATTTTAAACTTTCTCATAGTCTGAGAAGAGAACTGGATTTGACTTAATTTTTCAAAATTGTTGCTAAATCATTCTATCTAAATGATATAAGACATAGAATAGATGGTTTTAAACCCTATTTCTTCCTTGTTTAAAAAAGAAAGAAAAGAAAGAAAAAAAGAGAAAGAAAGAAAGAAAGAAAGAAAGAAAGAAAGAAAGAAAGAAAGAAAGAGAAAGAAAGAAGAAGAAGAAGAAGAAGAAGAAGAAGAAGAAGAAAGAAAGAAAGAAAGAAAGAAAGAAAGAAAGAAAGAAAGAAAGAAAGAAAGAAAGAAAGAAGAGAAAAACAAGGAGCTAGGGAGCAAGTCTTTATTGTATTATATTTTAAGTGTGTGTCCCCTGCATGTCCATCACGCAGGCCAGATGAAGGACCTCCTTAAGTCCCTTAAGGCTTCTAGGTCAGGTCTCCCTTCATATCCTGAGTAGCTCAGATTATTATTCATCTGTAGAATCACTTACATTCTAAATTTCTATGATTTTATTATTTTGTCCCATTTTAAGAGCACTATTTTCACTTTGTAGATTTCATTTTAGGAAGCAAAAGGACTTGTGCTGGTTATATGGATGTTACGATGAACAGGGATATATGGATTCAAGCTGGAATCAAAGTTGGGAATCTGGTTTCTAGAGTTCATTCTTTTTATTGAGTATCTGTGATTCCAGGAAAGTCTCTATACACATCTGTTTCAATTTCTTTAAATGTAAAATACATATAGCTATTTCCCCCCTATCTAACAGCCAGGGCTATTGAGAAAAAGAAAATTTGATAACTTATATAAAACCTCTTTGAAAAGCATAAGACATAAGGCTTCCAAATCAGTAGTATTTTTAGTACAATTATTCTATCAATGGTCTTCAGTGTACACAATAGGCTTTTTCATTTACAAGCCAAGTGATCCTTTAACTTAAATACTGTGTCTTCAAACAGCCTACGTATTTGCTTTTAAAATGAAATCTTTATCCCTGCTGAGGTTCTCAACACTGTCAAATAACCTCAGGTGTGGTATATGTTGTGTTTCTCACAGGAAAAGACTGTATTCACCAGAAGAACCCAGGATTATGAACATCAAAAAGTGTTTATTAGAATCTAATGGAGCACACCATTGAAAAATTATGTCATGCTAAGAGTTGTATCTACTTCTCATCTTTTAATCTCCTTCTGTCTCTGTGTTTCTCTCTGTGTGTGCCTCTCTGTCTTTTTTTTTTTTTTTTTTTTTTCTATCTCTGTGCTTCTTTGTCTCTCTTTATTTCTGGTCCCCATGCTCACACCCAGGGCAAGAATTCTAACCAAGGATTTACAGTTTCCTGGACCCCTGAGCTTTGGCAGATAGGTGAACCTTTGGAGCTTTCATGATAGGTTGTTCATGCCTTTTTCTGGAATTGAAGGCTGAAGCGTTCATTACATTCTCAAGGAGGTCTGCAATTAGAAATTACTGCTCTAGATTAATTTCCCAGCCTATTAATATGACTATCCTGTGTCTGAATTAAACCTCAGATGGGTCACTTTCAACTGAATCCCGAGCTCTCCCAGCGCCTGAGGAGTCTTCATGGCTTTCTGTCTCACTGCCTGGAAGGACAAGCTGGTCCAAGGAGTGAAACATAGATCCAACAAAATCAATTAGTCCACATCAAAAAAAAAAAAAATGATGATTCAATCCTTAGAGGAACTCTCACATTTAAAATTGATGAAAATAGTCTTTAGGGGCATCCATGAAATTAAGATACGGTGCCTGTTACTCAGTGGTGGATGTTTAGTATTTTAAGAATAAATCCAATAGTAATATAAACAGTCTATTCTCACAATGCTCACATTTAAACTGTGCCAGACACATGTCCTGTGCCTGCATGGTACTTCTACACCATTAGCTGCCACAAATCAAAGGGAATGTCATTGCTTTTAATAGGATTACATAGAACTCAGTAACAAGCAGGAAGACTAGCTTTAGACTGAGTAACTGGCCAGTAATTTGGATGTTTAACTAAATGATTGGCTGCCAAATTGACAGGTCATCCACACTGAACTAGCCACTATTCCATGAATTTTCATGACCAGGATCACAATGGTTCATTTGCATGTGTGAAATTCTGCTGTGAAGCTGGCTTTTGAACTGGCTAGCTCAGCCAAAGATGGGTTTCACAGTGCCACGCATTGGTGCCCTAGAAATACCATCACATCACATGAGGGTAGCATAGATCTTTCCAAAGCCTTCTATTTACACACAATCTGTAGCTAACCAGGCCAATCAACAAAAATGGTAATGACTGGAATGTAAAGAATTCAGGAGAAAACTAGAACATTAGAAAATTAATATTAGCACCAAAAATAAGCATTTGGATGAGGAGACAGAGGTTTAAAGTCTTTAGATTAGACCTCAAGAAAAGTTTTGGATTTGCATGGACCTATTGCTAAGGGTAACTTCTGACCCAGTGGGCATTCGGGGAACATTGAGGCATCATCGACAGGATTATTAGCAAATGGCTGTTATGTATAATGCGATGGGACAGACATGAGGACAACAAACACAGGCCCCATGAATCAAAGCCTTTCCCTAAGGGATTTAAGATCTAGCCACAGGTGCAAAGACATGAAGCAAAACAAAAATCAAAATAACCCTCATGTGCCAATTATCCTGTAATAAGACTAAAATGGCAGTGATGTAATGAATATTTCAAAGGTGAGGAAATGTAAGCTTTAGAGAGGTTTTGTCATTGCTCAAAGAGGTCAATATTAAAAAGATAAGTCTAAAGCATATTTAATTCAACATGTAATAGAAAAACAGTGCAAATATGTAGTACTATAAAGTTGAATAACTAAGCAAGGGAATGTTTATATGATGAGATATTATGAAGACTTTTAGAATCTGTTGTACATGAAATGAATACTATTGACAAGAGAAATTTTGCTAAGAGAAAAATAGGTTATGAAATCACAGGTATAGTTGTTATATATACTGTAATAGGGATACACACACAATAGAATATCAACAGTGATTCTCCTTGTTGTGAGATTATCAGTAATTAATTTTCTTGCATTTTTCTTGCCTGGCATATCCCCAAGTTTTTGCTTTGAGCATTTGTTACTTTCATAATTAGAAAAGGCTTAAATACAATTTATATATATATATATATATATATATATATATATATATATATATTAATCAAAAACTACATATGGTCATTGACACATAATAAGATCTGAGGAATTTCAAATGATATCATGTTAAACAAGGGCCTGAAGAAATCAAGACAGACGCCAGCCAAGATCAAGATGGCCATGGCTCCTGACATAAAGGTAGATCAAGAAGAAAGGCATCAAGGCAAGGATGTAATATGAGCAAAATCCCATCTTTCCCATGGCAAGATGCATTGGGGAAATAAGATAATAAGATAAATAATAAAAAAATACTGTTTGGCTACAGTAGAGAATTCCAATGAAGGAGGGGTCACCGGGATAACTGACCTTACATCTTTTGTGGATCATCTTTTTAAAAGTGGAATTAAATAAAACTTAGATGCCCTTACGTGATCACATTTCTAGGACACAAAAGCATAGAGCACCAGACGTGTCCTTTGGCTTAGACACCTGACCCACTAGCCAACTTCACAGTGGAATTTCACACATGAGAAAATAGGTAAGGGCCAAATTTTGGAAGCCCTGATATGCCAAGCAAGCAAGTTGGACTTTATCCTGTGGGCAGTGGGGAATCTCTGAAGTTTTAAGGAGGGAGGTAATGAGAGCAAAAACGTTTTAGTAAAATTCATGTGACAGCACTGGGGAGTGAATTGGAAGGGAAACAATTACATGTGTCTTTTCATATGGTTCTTTACATTTTTTTTTTCTGTGAATATCCTATCTTCCTCAATTAGGATTATAAACTCCTTGAAAAAAAAAAAGCTATGTCTTATTTTTCTTTGTAGATCTGACACTTCTGAGCAATAGAGGAAGCATTAAGCACTTGTTAAAGGCAGCAGCTTTGGATTCAGAGAGTCTTCTGTGGGACTCAGCTCCTTAAGGAAGTAATCTGACCTCCCTCAGCCTCAGTGTGCTCACCTGCAAAATGGGATCAATAATACCCACTTCATTGGTCTGTGGTGCGGATTAAGTGAGATTATGAAATTGAGTGTGCAAAGCCCTTGCAGTGGAAGTGTGCACTAATTGGCCATTGTCATACCAAAAAAAGTCATCATACCAAAAAAGCTAGTAAGACAAGTTTGTCGGTGAAGATAATGATGTTGATTGAGACTCTAAGTTAGACACTAAGTGGAAGAGTGTGAGTCAAATCTTAACTTAGAAGCCAATCATTCTATGGGCAAGGCTGGGGACTGGAAAGATTCACAGGGCAAAGACGGAGCCCCCTCAACATAAAACATACAGAACCCAGCAAGATTGATGATTTTAGCCAAAATGAGTCTTGAGCACATTAAAAAGAGATAGCTGGTTGGCACGGGCGGCTTGCTACAATAATAAGTGGTACCTGTGAGAGGAATGGCCACATCCCCATCCACAAGAATAAACAATGATACCTGGCAGCACCTCATCCAAAGAAACCTTCCCATTGAGTTTCTGCTAGCTGATACTATTACAATGTGACTTGACTTCACTGTGTCCTTTACATGTAGTTAGAAATGCACAGGATAACTCTGGAGAAGCCCGTTGTTCCAAAAGACAGGAAGGCCACCAAAGTAGAAGTAATCTTCTCAAAAAGACACAGGAGCCAACCTGAAGAGACTCCTTTTGGCCTAAGTTGGGATAACTTAAGAACCAAAATGTACAATAATTGCAATGGATTGGAAGGTCTCAAATATAGTTTTTAAAGATATTTATTTATTCATTCATTCATTCATTCATTCATTCAGTTTAGAAAGAGAGTGCACGTGTGAGCAGGAGGAGGAGCAGAGGGAAAGTGAGAAGGACAAGCAGACTCCAATGCTGGGCTGGATCCCATGACCCTGAGATCATGACCTGAGTCCAAACCATGAGTCAGTTGCTCAACCGACTGAGACACCCAGGCACCCTGCAAGTATAGTTTTTAAAATCTAAGTAATAATACTAACTGAGGAAACAAAACTTCATTGCTTACCGAAAAAAGGACACTTAGAGAACAAAGATTCTGAAAATTGATGTGTAAAGAAAACAAAGTATTTATATAAATATGTGTATTCATATAAATGTAATACATATGAATCTGACTCTTTTATATGAGTAGTATTTTAGCCTAACCAAATAGTTGATGAATAAAAATTTTTATAGAAAAATTCCAACTGAAAAATGCAGGAGGCAAATTAGACACATACACGAAAGTAAATGTATAGTATTAAAAAAAGCCCCAAATATTCGTTGCCTAGTTTTAACAAGTACCAACATTTTTCTAATCTTATTTCATCTATTTGTCTACTTTTTGCCTGAATATTTTGAAGTAAATTCCAGACATCATTTCATTTTGACTGTAAATTAAAAATTAAAAACAAACATTAAACGCTGCTATTTCACTGTTTATAACATCTAGAATTTACACGAAAGGTAAAATAAAATTATATCAGATAAAAGAGACTTTTTACTAATTATCCCACCCTACTATCCAGTCAACTCAAAGAAAAAGTGAGAAGTATAAAAGATAAATCAGTTTTCATGGGCAAGTTTAGGGAAGGGTACGGTGGCTGACCGCTGCTCTTGAAATGGATTTGGTACCTAAAGAAGCAATAGAGACAGTCAGACATTATTCTAATGGACCAAAGTTAACAGGACCAGGTACATTTTAACTTATTTAGCAATAAAGAGGAGCCTTATTTACCTTTCTAAGTTAATCTGAGGCCTGAGAATATTCCTGCAATCCCCACTACAAGGTAATAAATGAAGAAATAAAAAAGAGGTCACAAAGGAGACATCTTTAAGATCAGAAATTTTCCTTCATATAACCTAATCTCTCCTTTCCCCTTAGATGAGTTATTTAAAACTTCTACAAGTAAATCCACTCCCAGGTGAGCACAAACTGACTTCTAGACTCCCCTCTATACCCATGAAATTGACTTTCTGTTATCATTTAAATTCTTCAAAATCCCAGGGGAAGTTTCAAAAACACCTGTGGTGTTACAGTCGCTGTGTTTATCACTGTCGTTCTGGCCACCACACATGTGTTTTAAAGGCTCAAGGTTGACATTCCAATGAATTGAACGAAATGCTGCCTCTGAAGTAAATGAGAGAAAACATGCATCTAAACACGTTAATATAAATTTTTAGTTTTCCATTGATTCAAGTTCACAAATTTCATTTCTCAACTTAAAAATGTCTCTCTTATCATTTCAGTATCATGACTACAACTTAAAAAAATCCTTTCTTGCCTATTTTTATTTATCCCTAAATTATATTCTTTATCTGCCTTCATTACAGAAACATCTATTCCAGATCAGCGCTGAAAGACAAAATACTATCTACATACTTCCAGAAAAAGCAATTTGACACATTTCTTAGTATCCTGATAGTATCCAACCTGATGGTCTGAGTACCAGAATTATAACAGAAAGAGAGAAAAGGCAGCAACATATCTGCTTTAAGACACATAGAAAGATCATTTCCCTTAAAATATTTTCCTTATTTTTATGATACTATGCCTGAAATTCACATGCAGTCACCATGTGGGGCTAAATAAGAAAGACCTTTAGAAAGAAAAATGTATTACTTGTTACAGTCAGTGTATTGGCCATTGTACATCAATTAACACAGTGGTCCAGATTTTCTTTCCAACCAGGAAGCAATAAAGCTGATTCATCTTTACGGGAATGGTGGACCAGTGGAAGACACTGGGAGTGTTACCTACGAGGGCTCTGGAGGGTGGGCTCTGGTACCTCAGACCAACAGAGAAAACCCAGTACTGTGGCAGACAGGTGAGGTAAGGGCCAGGGCTCCACCTGGGGGATGGAGGTCCAAACATAAGCCACTCACTCAACAAATTTGTAGCAAAACACTGCTCTAGACACTTTGGGGGAGAAAAAAATGAAAAGGATCCCAAGAAAAATAAATCTTGACTACTTCATCCTTGATTCATCCTTGGTCAACTCAAATTCAAATTTTTGTGAGTACGACCTTAATATTACTTATTTGTACTTCATATTTTCTCCACTTCCACTTAATACCTTTTGCCCAACTCTTTTAAGATACACGTGTGTGTGTGTGTGTGTGTGTGTGTAAATAAAATGAAATTTTGACTCTATTTATACCCTATTTTTCCTCCAGTTTGTAGCAAGGATGCTCAATACTAAAAAATATGACTACCGGTCTCTTAGAGTTAAAGCACAGTTAAGTTTAAAAATGTCTTTCATGAAAGGTATAGATCATTGCCCAGATATGTTAGTAAAAGGGAAAGCAGCTTTTACATCCAAAGCAAAGTCTGAACTGAAAAATCGAGAAATTAAAGGCGCATTTGGTGGTCAAAGAGCCATAAGCAAAATTACGGAATAGAAAATCCACAAGCCTTGGTTCAAATAAACATGACTTTGACTTCCACCTCTGTCATCTACTGGCTGTGGGGCCTGGCACAAGTTACCCCAAAGTCTTAGTTTTCTCACCTGTAAAGCAGGGGTGATAATATCCACTTTGAAGAGTTGCTATGAACTTGATGAGATAGTGCATAGAGAGTTCCTAACTCACAGTGTGCCCCCAGTAAATGACATGTGTTGGTTTTGCCCCTCTTGTGTCAGGGGAGAGAAAGAAAAAAAAACAACTCTGGAAGAACAGAGGAGAAATATTTGCATTAGTGCACAGATGTTTTCGCTCCTATTTTCACATTCTGCACCACTTCAGTCTGACCCAAAAACACAGACGCTGGCCAGAAGGGAGCCCACCCAAGAATCATAAAGATAGATGCCAAATTAAATTAGTTCACCCCTGATTTAAATATAAGGACATTATATTTTATGAATCAATTCCTTAAGTTCCCCTCAGACCACAGGTATATAAAGCCCTTAACTAAGTTTCTTTTAATGTTTAAAGTACAGCAATTATAAAGAAAAATATAATAAACATGCATCAACCCACTCCCCGGCAGAACGTTAGCACTTTGTCAAATTTGCTTCAGACTTTTTAAATAAAAGAAATGAAACTTTGCAGCTAAAACTGAAGTCTCTTTTGTTCCTGCTTGAATCCCATTCTCTTCCCATCTCACAAGTAACCATTATAATGAATATGTCGTGGCTCCTTCCAGAAAAGCAATGTTTTCTACTTTTACCACATAAGTTGCATGCATAAACAATATATGCATTATGCAGTTTTGTATTTTTATACATAGATATTCTAGGTAGCATTGTGAAACTTACTTTTTCACTTCCATTTTGTTTTTAAGATCTGGGCATGCCCGTGCGGCACGCTGGTACTTATAGTTCACTCATATTAAATGCTGTAAAGTAATTAATTTTTAAAACCAAGAGAATTCTGCTTAAAGAAGGAAAAATTAAACCCAGTACTTTTCATCAGGCTCCTTCAGGACATGCAATAACCATTCCAGAATTACTTCTGTTCTCTGCCCTCTTGTAGGCAGGTCTCATTTTACCTGTGATTACCTCAGGGGTATTACTAATTATGACTCATTAATTCATTCAACCTATATTTATTTCAAGCCTTGGTGGAAAGACACTATTTTAGGTAATGAGGATACAGAAGAAATTAAACCAGTTGTTAAAGAGTCCCCCCCCCCCCCTCAAGTAGCTTATAGTCTACTGGAAGAGATGGACAACGTACAATCAGATAAATAAACAAAATAATCTCAGCTTGTGATAACTTCTCTCAGAAGATGAAGACAATGATACTGTAAGGATAAGAGGAGAGCTCATGTCAGGCTCCATACTCAGTGAGAAGTCTGCTTGAGATTCTTTCCCTCTGCCCCTAGCCCTGCCCCACCCCACCCTCAAATGATAAATCTTAAAAAAGAAAAGAAAATGCCGTCCCAAACTTTAGTTTCTAAAAAAACAACAACAACAACAACAACAACAACAAAAAACACTTAAACTAAAGAGAAGTGGTGGTGAGAGATCAACCTTAGATGGAGTGCTCAAAGAAGGCTCTGTTAAGGAGTGATTAGAGTTGAATGGAAATCTTAGGAACAAACGAGAAGGACGCAACAGGCGATGAGACCAAGGATGAGCTTTCCGCCGAAAGGCAACAAAAAGTGCAGAGACCCGCTCATTCACTTATTCACTTAGTTTATGATGCAGAAAAGACAGCAATGCCTGGGAATGTAGTGAAACAAGGGGCAAATGTTATGTAATGATGCCAAAGAGGAAGGATGAAGTTTTGCGGGGAATTATAAGGCAGGTCTTGGTCTAAGCGATACTGCAGCCCAGGATCATTCTCATCAAGGCAGCTACATGATCTGATTTGGAGGTTTCACTGGTCATTTTAGCCTCCGGGTGGAGAATGGATTAGGAGAATGTAAGAATGGAAGCTGTGAGACCCACCAGAGCACTCAACCAGGAGACCAAACAAGAGATAATGATGGCATGGGCAAAGATGGTGAGTAGTGGGGATGGGAAAGAAATGAAGAGATTTGAAATATCTTTTGGAGATGTAATCAGAAAGACACGTTGGTGAATGGACCTTAGAGGACAATGAAGAGGGAGTAATCAAAGAGGACTCCTAGATAGAAGATGCTGGGTGTCAGTTCCATTATTGAAATGAAGAACATTGGGGAAAAATTAGCTTAGTTAAGGGAAAATCAAGAATTCCGTTTTAAAAGGTTAGTTTGAGATGACTAGACGCCAATACATATCCATGGGGACATCACGAGGAGTCAGTAAGCATTTGGATGTCCTGGGCGAAGTTAGTATCGGAGATATAAAAATAAGTGTGTAGGCATTATTTAAAGCCATGGAACTAGATGAGGTCACTTGGCTAGAGAAGACTGATGAAGATAAAATGGTCCAAACAGATCCTGGGAGGCTCCAACATTCAGAAAAGGAATAAGGGAAAAGGAGTCATTGAAAAAAAGACTGAGAAAGAGTAACCAAAAAGGTAAGCAGAATCCCTGGGAAGTCTTGTATCAAGGAAATTAAAGAAGGATGTGTTTCATGACAAAGATATTTTTAATGGAGTGGAGAAAATGAGATCCAGACCGAGGAGCGCAAAGAGTGAACAGGAGGTAAAGATGGATGTGGACAAAAAAGTGCACAGTAGGTAATTTTCAGAGAAATTTTGCTTTGAGAGGCTACAGGCACATGAGGCACTAGAAGGGACTGTGTGCTCATTAGAGCTTTTTCTTAATGTGAAAAGGGAAACTGGTGATGCAGGGGGGAGAACTGTAGAAATTAAGTCCTCAGGAAGGCAGCAGGAGAGATATATCCACTTGTGTGTATATATGTATAAATATACAAACATTATATATTTTTTCTTCCATGATCAC